>NC_050576.1:338724305-339024305 GCF_011100635.1 Trichosurus vulpecula | reverse complement strand
TCAGCAGCAGCTGCTAGCACCATTGTTGTTACAAACAGTCATGGGATGTCATTATTCTGCTCTTATATTTAGATGTATTGTTAATGATTTTTAAGCAAAACTCCTTGGTGTGAGGGACAAAAAAGTTATAGAAGCCCTCATAAGTTCCCATCCTGTGTGCTGTGCAGAATACAATAGGTTCTGAAACTGGTGTTTAACCCATGTGTTTCTGAAGGGTTTTATTTCTGAGTTCATTTTTGGTTTCCATTATACTAAGACCCGACTAGACTACAAGCTCCATTGGATTAGAAAGAATCCTTAGATTTCTGAAATAATTGCTGATTCCAAATGTAATCTAAAGGCTTCATGGAATGGAGCAGTCCTACTCTCTGGACAGCAACTTTAAAACTTTTGTTCACTATCAGAGAACATTGAGTAGCTAGTAAATTGATACAAACATCTAAGTTACACCAAGTTCTATTGCTTGCTTCAGGGAAGATAAGCCTGACATTTACATGAGGTTTTTTGGAAGGCAGCTTTGCTGTTGTAGCCTCATACAGTTATCTGCTTTGGGACTTATGGCTTTTTTTCTTGGGAGAATGAAGCAAGGTGTATAGAGTTGATTTATTATGATACTTTTATATGCCTGAAAAGAGGAGTAGCCAGCTCTACTCAATTTTTATGTGCCCAGGAGAGTTTTGTATGTTATTATTTTTATTTATTATTATTATTAAGCTATAACTTGGTTTCCTCTTTATGATGAAACATAAAATTGGGATGATTAAAATGATTTAAATATTAATTAAATTTAAATATTTAAAGATTTAAAAATCACCCAGCTATCTAAGGGCATTGATTTTGGTACTGGGATAAAGGCCCTTCAGATGGCTTTTTATGGTGCTGGCAGTTATAATTCAGCAGATTAAAATTCAATATAATTTATTTAAAATAGTTTAAAAAACTTAGGTATGAGGTGTTCCTTAATTTTCTAGGGGATGTTTGGGAAATGCTATCCTTTTTTTTATCAAAGTCATTTTCACAATGAGAAACAAATTGAATCTGAGAAGAAAGGAAACAGGCACAGATGGAAAGCATGTGCAATAAGTAATGTAGAGAAACAGAAGAGAAAGGTGAGGAAATGGGAAGAAAAAGATAGGCCAATGTTGAGGAAAAACTAAATGTCAGGAAGAAGGGCTTACTAAACAAAACTGGTACTAACGTGGAATTTGAGAGTTATAGAGAATCGTTTGTTCTTATAGGAAGCAAGAAAATCCAAATGGAAAGAAACTTACCTCTCAGGGTTATTGTGATGATCAAGTGAGATATTACATGTACAGAGATTTGTAAACTTTAAATTGTGACATATATACAGCTATTTCAGGTATATACATACATATAGACACATAGATTGCTGTTCACTCATTTCAGTTGTGTTTGACTCTTTGTGACCCCATTTGGAGTTTTCTTGCCAAAGATACTGGAGGGTTTTGCCATTTTCTTTTCCAGCTCATTTTACAGATGAGGAAACTGAAGTAAACAAGGTTAAATGACTTGTCTAGGGTCACCCAGCTAGTAAGTGTCTGAGGCCACATTTGAACTCACGTCCTTCTGACTCCAGGGCTGGTGTTCTATCCACTGCACCATCTAGCTGCCCTGGAAACATTTAATAAAATAAATAAAAATGCAATAGAACATAGAAAATATTAATAAGTCAGTATGTGGCCCACAGGGATCCTTATGTCTGGTAGAGTCAAAGCCTTTCATGACCTAACCTCCCCCCTCCCTCCCACCTTTCTGTCTTCTTACACCTTGCTTCCTAGCAAGTACTCTTCAATCCAATGACAATGGCCTCCTGACTGTCCCACTAACCAGAAGGTCTGTTTCTTGGCTCTGGGCATTTTCTCTAGCTGTTCCTTATACCTGGAATGCTTTCTCTCTCATCTCTTGCTTACTTCATGCCCCAACTAAAATCCCACTTTATGTAGGACACCTTTCCCAATCCTTTAAATTCTAGTGTCTTTGCTCTGTTAATTATCTCCTATTTATCTTATATGTAGCTTGCCTCCTGTTATTTGTCTGCTTCTTGTCTCTCCCATTAGATTGTGAACTCCTTGACAGCAGGTATTATCCTTTGCCTCTTTTTATTTACCTAGTACTTAGTACAGTGCCTGGCACATAGTACTTGCTTAAAAAAATGTTTACTCACTGACTTAGTGAGCCAGAACAATGTGAGTTAAATACAGCCTCAGACATTTGCCTACCTGTGTGAGCCTGGGCAAGTCACCTAACCACTGTCTTCCTCAGTTATCTCACCTGTAAGACGGGAGTAATAGTAGCACCTACATCCCAGGAGTGTTCTAAGGATCAAGGAAGATAATATTAGTAAAACGCTTATCATGCCGTCATATTAGGCACATAGTAGGCATTTAATGAATGTCCCTTCCCTACAGGGGGACCCTCTAGGTTCTGAGTTCTGGGGCCAAAACCAAGCATGTGTAACTTGTCTTCTATATGATATCCCTTCAGATAGTCAAAGGTAGCTATCATGTTTCTCCTGAATCTTCTCTAAACACATGAAGTTCCTTCAACTGTCCTTTATAACACAAATATGAAAGACTGCCCTCTTCAGATCACCTTCCAGCTTACCGGTGTCCCATTTAGACTGTGGCACTCTGAAGAGAAGCTTTGAAAGGCTGTTAAAAGCCAATAGCCTTTAGCCGCTGGATCCTGGATCAGCACAGTAAACAAAGCGCAACCCTGGGCTCTCTGGTCTCTCTTTGTAACTTCTCAAAACCAAGTTTTCAAAGGCTTTTTTTTATTGTCGTCCCTATTACAATTATCACAAATACAGCAAACTGTACCTTTGTATCACTGTGCAGCCCCAGGCTCATACAACAGAGCTCTCTCAAGTGTTTATATGATGATGATGATATTTTCTTTCAAAAGTGTTGACAGTTCATTTGGCTTTGAAGGGTCCTTAACCGTTTTTCAGATTTGAGCAGGGTTGTTGGGCTCTTGAGGATAGGCCATTTTCTATATATGGGCCATGAGAAATGGTTACCTTTTATTTAAAATCAAATGAAGCTGTATTTAGATGGAGGAAATATGCTCGTCAAACATTTGGATGAAAACTGACTGTTAGGACATGGTTCCTAAAAGCTGATTCCCTAATAGCACTATAATTAGAGAAGCCCTGTGGAGAACTGGGGACCAGGTGAAACATATTATGAGTAATTGTAAAACCATAGCAGGGCGTGCAGAGGCAGCAGTAGCTGGGATATTTAAGGACAAGCAAGGCACTTACATTGCCATGGATGATTAAGTTGGCTATGACCTTCTTGCTCTTGGTTATATCTGGTTATTTGTAAGGGCATGGTCAGAAAATGAACCTTCAGAGATCAGAAAGGTACGATTGCATGTGGTCATTCTACTTTCTGAGCCTCCTGGAATAGTTTTCCCTTAAGGGCTGAATTTGTGATGATAATCATTATTCGAATATTGCCCAGGCTGTATTTCTGGCATGATGATTAATTACTCTGAGACAACACTCAGTCACCCTAAGGAGAGGTTGGAGAATTCCACGTGGCTCCACCAGGAAAAGGGGAACGAGTTCTCTTTCCCATTTCACTCTGGTAAGTTTGGTACAGGTGTGGTACAAGCTTGGAAGGCAAGTATGGTAATTATAGAGTAGTCCCTTAGCAAGAATAGACTCTTCATGTTATGGTGGTTGTTCCTCCTTCAACTATACGTTCAGCCTGAATATTATACTGGTAAGTTTCCTAGTATTTAATTTGGCAGTGGGGTGGCATGGGGATTTGTTATTGCAAACTTGACAAATATTTTTATATATAAAGAACAGAAGAAGTTCATGTACAAGAACGTGAACCTGTAAAACTCCTAATATATATATATATATATTTATACATATACACACACGTTTATTTCATTTGATTACATCGAATTTGTACAAAGAAAAGGAAAGTAGCTAATGGTTAAATAGGGAAAAATCTTGTTAGTTTAAAGCTGCTTTTGTTGCCCTTTGAGCCTCCCTTAATTCTATTCTGTGCTTTTTCTTTAAATGCTTTACTTTTGTTCTTTTTTCCCTTTTTTGGTGGGGGGAGGAGAAAGTAGGAGAAGAAGATATTGCTAGGTCTGCATCTCTAGACCATCATCCCTCTGTTAAGAGGTGGAAAGCATGCTTCATCTTCAGTCTTCACGATGCTGTAGGAATTGCATAAATTGTTCTTCTGGTTCTGCTCATTTTGCTCTGTATCAGTTAATTCAATGGAATGCTTTTATTTCATCACTTAAGATTTCATTATCAAAATTCCATTATATTCATATACCATAATTTATTCAGTCATTGGTCAGTTGACAGACACCCTTAGTTTCCAGTTCTTTGCTACAGCAAATAGAACTGCTATAAATATTTATGCACATATGGGTCTTTTAATACTTTCTTTTATTGCTTTGGGGGCTGTGCCTAGTAATGACATCATAAATTTTTGGGTATAGTTTGAAATGGTTGGACTGATACATAGCTGGGCCAGGAATGGGCATCCTACATCTTTTCCAATAACTATTACTTCTTTTTCTGTCATCTTTGCAGATTTGATATGTAATGTAGAAGCTAAAGGTTGTTTAAATTTTCATTTCTCTTATTAGTGATTTGCAACATTTTGTTCATATATACTTGCATCAGTTCCCCATGTATCTTGGGTATCAGACCTAGAGAAACCTACTACAAAGATTTTCCCCCCTATTTAATGTTGCTTTTGTTTGTGCAAATTTGATGTAACCAAATTGCTTTATCCTGTGTGATCCTCTCTATCTCTCTAATCTGAGTAAGAATTTATACATCTACCATAACATTGTGGATAACTTTTCACCAATCCGCATTTTGAAAGGCATCTTCTCTAGTCCTTGAATTTGTATATGGTACATACAAATATTTTATATCTAGGCCATATATTCATTTGGAGCTTATTATGGCATAAATGTAAGATGTTGGTTTAAATCTAATTTCTGCCATGCTGCTTTTCAATTTTTGTTGAATAGGGAGTCTTTCCCGCTATAGTTGTGGTATTGCATTCATCAAACACTTTTTAAACTATGTTTATTTGCCACAAATCTTGTGTATGTAATTTGTCCTAAACTTTCTATTTTTTAGCAAGGACCACATAGTTTCAATGACTGCTTCTCCAAAATATTGTTTGTGATGTAATACTGTGAGGTCCTCTTCCTTCCTACTTTTTCTTTTATTATTCCCTCAAACATTCTTGACATTTTATTGCTAAAATTGAATTTTATTATTTTTCCTAGTTCACCAATGTTGCCCTTTGGTAGTTCAATTGGTTTGGTCTTGAATAAGTAAAATGATTTTGGTACTGTAATTTTTATTATATTGGCAGGCCCAACCATGAACAATTCAAATCTCTCCAGTTCTTGAAGTCTGTATTTCAGTAGTTTACGATTGTTTTCATGGGATTTTTCTGTGTGTCTTGGCTGGTGGATTACCAAATGCTTTATGTTATATGACTATTTTAAAAGGGAATTTCTCTTTCTGTCCTTTTCTACTGTTTTATTTGTATAGTAATACTCAGGACTCACTCTTCTGAGACAACTAGGTGACACAGTATATTACACAATTGATCCTGTAGTCAGAAAGACCTGAGATCAAATCCAACCTCAGACATTTGCTAGCTGTGTGACCCTGAGCAAATCACTTAACTTCTATTTCTTCAACTACAATATGGATCTAATAATAGCACCTACTTCCTAGAGTTGTTTTTGAGGATCAAATAGGATGATATTTGTAAAGTGATTAGCATAGAGCCTGGTACATAGTAGACACACAAAATGACTCCTTCCTTCCGAGAGTGAGACTAGTTACATCTCCTACTCAGGGATTTAGGGGCAATTCTTTAGGAGCAGAATATAGCTGGCCTTGCTATGGAAGAATAAGGTCAGAGTATCACTACATTTGTAATATATAGAAAGACCTGAGTTTTATTTGGGTTAATTTTGTATCCTGCATCTTTGCTGGTTATTGTTTCAATTAATTTTCAGTTGACTAAGTATATCATCATATCTATAAAAAGTGATTCTTTTGTTTCTCTTGCCTCTGCTCATTACCTCAATTTCTTTTTCTTGTTAATGCCAGCATTTCTAGAATGTTATCAAATAGTAGTGGTAATAATGTACATCTTTGGTTTACTCCCTGATCTTATTAGAAAGGCTTTTAGTAGTTTTCCATTACATATAATGCTAGATATGGCGTTTACCTTATTAAGGAAAGGTTCATTTATTCCTGTGTTTTTAATGTATTTTTAAAAAAGCAAGAATGTGTTGTAGTTTTCCAAATACTAAATCAACTCAGCATTCTTGGTGTAAAGTCAAATTGGTCTTAATATGTAATCTTTTAATATGTTGCTTTAGCTTTTTTGCTAATATTTATGCAGCATTTTTTGCGCCAATATTCATTTGGGGATATTGATTGATACTTTTATTTCTCACGCAGGTTTTTGTTTCAAGATCATATTTGTTTTATAGATGGAAAACTTGTTAGGATCTATTTTCCTATTTGTGTGTGTATGTGCATGTGCGCTTGTGTGACAAGTTCTGATATGGAAATGTCCAAGGATTTGTTGGTAGGTTTTGCTGCCAATCATATTTGTCAACATGCGGAGACATTTTATAATTGTTTTTATTATATATGCTCAAAACACGGACCCAGATTGTCTAAAAATGGCCACTGAGAACAAGATAAAGTTTTTGTAAGTCTCTAGTTTTAATATATATGTGTGTATTCATGTAATAAATACATATATACATGTACACACAATTGCATTTTGTAGCTACCAAAAGGGAAAAGTAAAGATTTACATTTCAAGATCAACTTGTAAAATCTATGGCGGGAGGGAGAGAAGAGCTCAGTGAAGACCTCCACCTTGAGGAAGAAATTACAGAGGCATCGATACCATTCTCACCATCAGTCTCAAACCACTGTCTCCCACCCTGCTGCAATCAAATGAAGAGATTTTTTTTACCTAGAAGATACCATGTAGAGACTTCTTCATATTTAATCTTATTAGAACCTTGGAGTTGATTTATTTCTACAATGGCAGGGGTAATGGAGAAGAAGGAAGCTTACATGTCAAAGATTGCAGAAGAGAAAAAATTGCATTAGTTTTTATTTTATTGTTGTTGCATGACCAGTTCTTTGATGTGGAAGGACTGCTTTGGCTATATCCTAAAAGTTTTGGTATATTGTCTCATTATCATTTTCTTTGAAATTATCTATTGTTTTTGTAATCCGTCCTTTAGGCAATTCTTTATGATTAAATTATTTCATCTCCAATTTTTAATGTTTTCTTCCAAAGTCTTTTGTTGGTTTCCATTTTTATTGTGCAGGGGTCAATAAAAAGGACATATTTAATATTTTTGGTTTTCTGTACTTTTTAGTGAGTTTTGATGGCTTAGCCCTAGTTAGTACATGGTGAATTTTTGCAAAGGTGCTATGCTCAGCTAAGGAAATGTATATTCCTCTGTGTTGCCATTCACTAGTCATCAGAGATTGATAACATCCAACTTTAAAAATTCTTAAATGCTTTCTTGTTAATCTTTTCATTAGGCTTATTTAGCCTGTCACTGAGGTCCCCAAGTAGTAGAGTTTTATAGTTTATCCCTTTAGTTTGATTAATTTTTCCTTTAAGTTCTTACTTGCTGTTCTATTCAGTGCATATATGTTGCATTGATATTATTTCATTATCTAGGGTGCCTAAGCATAATGTAGTGTCCTTGGTTAGCTCACTTAAGCATGCCTATTTTTACTATTGCCTTATCTAAGATCATGACTGCTGCCTCTGCTTTTCTTGAGTAAATCTGAAGCAAAACAAATTTTACTCTAGCCTCTCATTTTAACAGTTAATCTTTGTTTAAAGTATGTTTCTGGTAAGCAATGTATAGCTCATGCCCAATCTGAAGCACAGGAATAAGGAGAACTTTCCAGCCATAGGATGAGGAATGACCCATTGATAGGGAGTACCCACCCTCTAGAATTCTGTGATGAACACAGTCAGTATGGGCTTTCATTGCTTCTGACTCCCAGAGGGCCATGATTTCTTTAAGTGTTTTGACACTGGGGTGGCTGAGCAAGGATAAGGTAGTGATACAGTGCCTGGCACCTAGTAGGTGCTTAATAGATGTTTGATGATTGATTAATGAGCTCCCTATTTGCTGAGGTGATCAAATAATGCCTATCCTGGGTGGCAGCAGATGACAAAGTCCCAGAATATCCTACACACGGCACAAGCACGCACCTTTCAACCTCTGAGTTGCCAGAAACAGGTCTATTCCCTCCCCCAGGACCTTAGGATTTTGTAGTGTCATAAGAGAATTTCTAGCTTAACTTTTCTAGAAAGTGAATTTTTGGGAGAAAACATCTGACTCCATTTTGTTCTATATTGGTTCTTTTGCAGTGGATGACCCCTGCATGAACTATAGGACCAATAGCTGGTTTTCTTAAGTGCCTTTCTTTGTGGCCCTAATTAGTATAAAAAGACTTAATTGTTGAAAAAAAGAGTATTTCAGTCTCTGGATGTCTCCCTCTCTTATCTAGCCTGTCAGGTAGTTTCCTTTGATTAGATGAAACTAGCTATACTCATAAGGAAACATCCCTATAGATAATGATAAATGTTCTCATTTTATTTCTTTGTATAATGAGCTGCCATCTTTTTTCTCTTTGTTTCATGTAATTGTAGAAATATAAATGAATTGTGAAAGACAAATTCCCATCACTTGGTGTTTGTCATACACAGAGCCTGAGTATAATAATCAGTATCATCTGGTTTGTTCTGGCTTAATTGGCATTAGCTAATAGAACCTATGTCTAAATTCATACAGTTGTTAATTGTTTGGAAATTTTCCTTTAAGAATTATTTATCCATATCCTTTAACTACTTCTTCAATGGGGAATGAATTTTGACCTAATATATTTCTGTTAAAAATAATTAGGATACTGTGCTGGGGCACCTACGTGGCACAGTGAGTAGAGCACTGGCCCTGGAGTCAGGAGGACCTGAGTTCAGATCCGGACTCAGACACTTGACACATGTACTAGCTGTGTGACCTTGGGCAAGTCACTTAACCCCAATTGCCCTGCCCCCCCAAAAAACTAAAAAGAAAAAAGATACTCTGCTAGGCACTCTGTATTTAAAGATAAAGTTGAAAACAGTTCCTATCCTGAAGAAGTATCCCAATTTAGGGGATTCAACTTGTAAATAAGTGTCTGGACGATAATTTGAAAGAGCTTGCACTAGCAGGCAACATTACCAATCAATGTGCTGAGCTGGTTATCTCGGATGATTTAGAATCTCCTTTAAAGCAGGGTCATGGTCTATTGCCTCCGATACCTGTGATAGCTTATGTAAGAAAGAAGACAGTAAGGATTGGACAGCTTGTCTCAATCAGGGCTCCAGACCATTTTGGGATATTCCCATAGGTTGTATGAAGTCATAGTTAGGCTGTGTGACTTTGACCCTGGGTATTCTTAAGGTAACCTATATTAACAAGTTCTGTAATTATTAGCCAACATGAACTGGGAGTAGGTGAAATTCAGGAAATAGTTCAAAATATAGTAGTATTTTGAAAGAGTTTAAATGAGTATTTAAAACTGAGAATCCTATGCTGAGAGATTTGGCTGCTGTTGTAGGCCAGGCTTGACTTAGGGTGAGTCCTGTTTCAGATTCAGAAGTGGTGCAGAGGATAAATGGCTGGGCTATAGTGCCTGGCACATAGTAGGGGCTTAATAAATGCTTTTTTCCTTTCTTTTCTTCCTCCTTCTAGCAGTTAAAAGGAGCTTAAGCATAGACTAGAAAGGATATTCAGCTGGGATATAATAATGATCCAGCTGAGGGTAGCTTACCTACCTGCCTCTGTGTTGGCCTTGCCGTTGAGAGCCAGAGGGTGGAGTTCAAGTGTATTCCTGTGCTGGCTTTTGTATTTGGGTCACCAGGAAGCTATTGTTTCAATGATTTGAGCCTCTTGGGCCAATTAATTAATAGGATCATTTCAGTGCCTCTTTAAGGAAAAAAAGTAGCCTAGCCTATGTGGGATATAGCTTTAGGAAAAGCTGCCACATCTTAATATGATTCTGCTACCAAAGTACTTACTATTCTTTCCTTGGTGGCTTTGGTTAATGAGATAAGCAGGGAACTCAAAGAATCTGTCCTATGACCAAAGTAATTTCTAACGGTGTTTAATTAGACTAAAGAGGTAGTGCCTAGTAAGATCTCTTATTCTGTAGCTTTGTTCAGTTTGCAAAAGACCTTCAGTTCTTTTAGCTGTAGAATGAGTTAACCACAGGATATGTTGTGAGTCCCCATTCTCTTGGGTTAGCAAAGTCAAGAGGGGGCTATCTGATGCCCCACCCATGGCTTGAGGAGATATTAGAATTGTCTAGTAGTGGGGAATACATGCATTTTCAATTACAGATGAAAACTTTTGGGATTCAAATTGAGTCAGAAAAATTGTCAAATATAGTACTCCCACCTTCTTGACTTCTATATTCTCTTTCCTGTTCTGAATCTAGGCTCTGCCACATTGACTACCTGTCACAGCTCCTTGTACATCACCTTGTTCTGGATGCCTTCATACCAGATGGGTGTGCCTTTTATATTTAAAATCAAATTCAAGAAGAATTGATTTAAAGTAGATTTTTAAGAGCTTTTTTTCACATTGTCTAGATTCCTCCCCGTACTCCTTCCTCTTTCTCTTTCCAGAGAATCACCCCTTATCGTAAAGAACTTTTTTTAAAAAGAAGGAAAAAAAATCAGCAAAATCGACTGACACATCAAAACAAAACCCCAAACCTGATGTTACATGTAATAGTTCATACCCACGGACCCTGACTTTTTCAAAGGAGTAAGGAGGAGGGGAGTTTACTTATCTCTTCTTTGGAAGCCAAGCTTTTTTTTTTAAATTTAGCAACATCAAGTTTCGATTGTTTTGTGATCATTATTTCTATTTACATTGTTGTGTGTTGTTTTGGTGTGTGTTGTTTTCTTGGCTCTGCTTCTTTTATTTTAAATCAGTTGAAGCCAAGTTTTCCATGACTTTGTACCCATCATGCTCATCTTTTATTACAGTGTAGTAACATCCCATTATATTCATGTACCATAATTTGCTTACCTATTCCAATGTGATGGGAAATTACTTTGTTCCTAGCTCCTCACTATCGTGTGTGCACGTGAACACACACGTACATACACACACACACACACACACTGCTGCTATAATTAGTTTTCTGCATGTGGAGCCTTTGTTCTCGTCTATTGCCTCCTTGGGGTACATCCCTGGCAGTAGAATCTCTGGGGCAAAGAGTGTGGATGTTATTGTCACTTTATTTGCACAATTCCAAATTTCTTTCCATAATGTTTGCATCACTTTACAACTCTACCATCAATGTAGTAGTGTATCTGCCTCTCCACAAGTCCTCTAAGGTTCACCATTCTCATCTTTTGTTATCTGTAAATTTTCTGGGTGCGAGGTAAAATCTCAGGGTTGTTTTGATTTGCGTTTTTCTTATTACCGATTTGGAACATTATTTCAGATGGTTGTTAACAGTTTACAATTTATCCTTTGTTCACATCCTTTGACTACTTTTTTATTGGGGCTATAGATTTCTATTAGGAACAATCATATATTAAGATACTGTGCTAAACACTGGGAATTTAAAGATAAAATGCAATACCTTCTAAGAATGGCCCAGTTTGGGCAATAGAACATATAAATAGCGAAGCGCTGACATAGTGATTTCAAAGAATGAGCACGAACAACGAAGAGGATTGGGAAGGATTTCCAATAGGAGATGGACCTGAGCTGAGCCATGAAGGAATTGGGGAATAGTGAAGGAGTATAATCCATGCACGGGAAACTATCTATACAATTTACAGAGGCTGGAAATTGAGTATCAAATTCAGGAAGAGCATGGAGGTAAGTCCGGCTGCATCATATGACTATGAGAAAAGGAATAATGTGTAGTTAGCCTGCAAACGTGGACTGGAGCCAGATTCTGAAGGACTTTAAATGTCAAGCTGAAGAGTTTGTTTTTCTTCCCGGATGTATGCTTGCTCTCTTCTCAAATAGGACACTGTCTCTTCCATCCCAAGTGGAAATTGCCCTTCTCCTGACAGAGGATTGGTCTAATCTTTGAAACATGGACCTGGGGAGACAGAGGGGAAGGAAGGGAACTTGATATAGGAAATTGTTTTGAAGCTATGTGAATTAGAAGAAAAATATATTCAGTCATGTCTGACTCTTCATGACTCCATTTGGGGTTTTCTTGGCAAAGACATTGGAGTGGTTTGCCATTTCCATCTCCAGCTCATTTTACAGATGAGAACTGAGGCAAACAGGGTTAAGTGACTTGCCTATGGTCACACAGCTAGTAAGTGTCTGAGGCCAATTTTGAACTCAAGAAGATGAGTCTTTCTGAATATCAGCCCAGTGCTCTCTACACCCCCTAGATGAACTTTAATATAGATCACTACAAAATAAAATATTAACTAAGAAACAATAAAGCCTATGCTCTGGAATAATGAGCTTTGACTGAGTAGCTAGGTAGGATGCAAGAACGGGACATAGCTGACATGGTAGATAGTTCCCCAAAGACATGGACCCTCTGTATTTCTTGAACCAAAACTTCCAACAAAACACACCGACACCTGAAATACTGCAAGTTCTCCTGCTTAATTTGACTTTAAAGCAGCAAATAATAACTACTGCCAACACTGGAGCCGAGTGTCTTTAATGATCACAGGCATAGAGAGGATTCATATATTTAAAAATGTTATAATTTCAGTCTGGATCAATAGTAATAATAGCTGGCATTTATATATTTCTTTAAGGTTTCCAAGACATGTCATATAATTTAATCTAATTTAATTCTCAGAAAAACCCTGTGAGATGGGATGATCTCCCTGACACAAGTTTCCTTAGTCCGATCCATTCTCTACTCAGCTGTCATAGTGATCCTCATCCCCCATTCCCCACTTAATATACTCCCGTTTTGCCCATTTCCTCCAGGATCAAATATAAAATCTTGTAAGGCATTGGAAGCCAGCCCTTAAATCCCTCCCCCAATCTTTCCAATCTTCTTAACCTTAACTTCTCTGTCCTCACCTCCCCTAGCCCTCTGCAACCCAGTAATACTGGCCTCCTCGCTCTTCCTCAAATAAGATGCTCTATTTTTAACTCCAGGCATGTTCACTGATTGTCCCCATGCCTGGAATGGGGGAAATCATCTCTGCCTCCTAGTTTCCTTCAAATCCCATCCCAAAATCCCATCTTTTCCAGCAAGCCCTTCTGAATCCCCTGAATTCTAGATTCCAGCGCTTTCCTCTGTTGATTATTTTGAGCCTCTGCCTCCCTACTTCCCCCCCCTACTCCCCCTCTTCCCCCCCCCTCCCCTTCTCCCTCTCCTCAGCTAGGTGGTGTAGTAGATAGAGTGCTGGGCCTGGAGTCAGGAAGGTGGTTCTTCCTGAGTTCAAATTTGGCCTCAGACACTTACTAGCTGTGCGACTCTGAGCAAGTCACTTAACCCTGTTTGCCTCATTTCCTCATCTGTAAAATAAGCTGTGGAAGGAAATAGCAAACCATTCCAGTATCTTTGCCAAGAAAACTTCAAATGGGGTCATGAAGAGTCAGACACAACTGACCAAAAACAGCATCATTCTGGATGTGGCATGTTTGTACACAGTTGTTTGTATGTGGTCTCACCCATTAGACCATGTCCTTTGCCTTTCCCTGTGCTTAGCCCAGTGCCTGGTACATAGAATGCGCTAAATGTTTATTGACTAAGACGTGACAGGTATTATTTAAAAAATTAAAAAAAATTTTTTTATTTTTTGTTTACATCACTCAGTTCCACAACTTTTTGATTTCCAAATTTTCTCCCCCTCCCTTCCTTCCCCTCTCCCCCCACCAAGACGGCATTGAATCTGATATATCTTCTACATATACCTTCACATTAAACTTATTTACACAACAGTCAAATTGTAAAGAAGAATTATGACCAATGGAATGAATCATGAGAAAGATGAAACAAAACCAAAAAAGAAGAGGGAAAAAAAAGAGAGAGCAAATAGTTTGCCTTAGTTTGCATTCAGACAATGCAATTCTTTCTCTAGATGTAGATAGCTTTCTCTGTCATGAGTCTTTTGGAGCTGTCTTTGAACCTTGTATTGCTGAGAAGAGCCAGGTCTATCAAAGTTATTCACCACAGAATCAATATGTCTGTGGTTGTGTGCAATGTTCTCTTGGTTCAGCATCATATCATGTAAGTCTTTGACCTAGTTCAGTAACTTCAGTCATGAGCCAAATTTATACTGAATTATGCAAAGAGACAACTTTTCAAAGTTTCACATACATATCAGGACATGGAAAATTTCTTTCATCTTCAAAGAAAGGACAAGGAGGGACCTAGTCAACTCTAGAGGACCAGATTTTTTAACTTTTGAGGTCCTAACAACGTACCTGAGAGAGCATTGGCTGGCAGTATTATTTGGTCAGGAGCTAATGTTACAATCGACAAGATGTGGGAGGACAGATTCAAAGTTCTATAAAAGGACTATAGCAGAATAGCCATATCGAGCCTCAGGGGAATATCTTGAAGATGAAAAAAAGGCTTCCAAGAGCTATGAATTTATCTTTCATTGTGAGCTTTCTATGATTGAACCCACTTTGCCTTGGAAAATATATGTACTTGTGGGGGGAGTATATCACAAACCTTTGGGAGTTATTTTGCGCCAGCTACAGCATTGTGGTAAATACCCCTTTCTAAAAGCTAATTAAATTTCACTGGTAATCATGGGGGAAGCTTACCCACAGAGGCTTGTGAGTGACAGCTTTTGAAAGATATTCCCAAATCCTTTTGAGCCCTGGGGGTGGCAGTAACTATACTCTGGGTACACAGCCTTCACCAGCAGAAGGAGTTGGTAAAGTAAGTCTAGAGCACATTACATACATTAGTAGAGGATAAATATAAAGAGAATAAACACAAAGTGGTTAAATCTAGCTCAAGAGGGCACTAACATATCCCCTAACAGAATCTGGCCTTTAATGTTTTTTATTAAAAAAAAAACAGCTACCAAGTCTTCTTAGTAGGCATGTAGTCAGACATAATTAGCATAATGTGGATCAAGTACTTGCTGGATGTGTAGCAAAGGTAAAATTTAGAATCTGGCAATTCTGAGCATGATATTTTAAAAAATGAATGCAAACATATTTTATTTTCATTTCTATGATTCTTAAGTTTTAGCTTTGGTTGAATAGTTATGC
The DNA here is from genome assembly GCF_011100635.1 of Trichosurus vulpecula. Taxonomy (NCBI): domain Eukaryota; kingdom Metazoa; phylum Chordata; class Mammalia; order Diprotodontia; family Phalangeridae; genus Trichosurus; species Trichosurus vulpecula. The sequence continues at coordinate 339,008,987 of NC_050576.1, read as the reverse complement.
TCTGGGCCTGAAGGAAAATGTTGTGAAGATCCCAAAGGATAAGTCAGAATGTTAATAGGAATCATCATTTAAATTATTTGAGAGGCAACTCTCTGAATTCTGACTTTTTCTAAGAAGAAAAAGTCTTTTATTGTTAAGAAAATCAATTTGCATTTTCTTGAATTGAATGCTGGGATGGGGAATTGTTTGTCAGTGGTTTCATTGATAGTTATCTAATGATCTATTCTTTGGTTTCCAACATTAAAGCTAAGGCTTAAGAGCCTTGTTGCTTGCTTTCCTTCTGACTCCATCTCTAATCATCCACTATGCTGGATTCACTTTTGAATTCAAAATATTTTGTTGCGACAGAAGCCCTGTTATTTTGGGGCAAACTCTAATGATTTATATTCTCTCTTGAATAACTTCTTTTAGAAGCATTGAGAAAAGTAACTCAGAGATTTATTTAAACTTTCCAGGCATGCATTGTTCTATAATAACAGTTTCTCAGAGTATTTCTTGGAAGGTTCTCTTGCTACAGTAAACCTCCAGGGACCACAATAAAGCTACCTCAACTTTTTGGGGGAGAGAAGCTTACCATAAATTTCTGGTGCAGTAAAGAGTAAAGTCAGATAAACATTGCCTATATTATCACCTTAGGGAGAAATGGAATAAATGAAAGCTTATTGTTCTTGTCTCTCCTCAAGATCACATCAGAAGAAAGTTTGCCCATCAAATCATCCTTTCTACATTTATCTGCAGAAGGATTTTCCTGTTCAACTGAATCTTTGTAAGATTTTCCCTAGTGCCTTCAATAGAAAGTTGGGTTTTTTTTTTGATACATTCCAGGAATAAGTCAGAAAATATTTTGGGCAGCAAATGTCGAAGTTGATTCAACAGACATTTATTGAATTGCACTATACTCGAATCACATTATAAGCAGCTGGGGGTAGTGGTGGTAATTAAAAGATTAATGAGACAAGCTTTCTCTCTCAGGGCAAGAACAATTAGCAGAGGAGGTGAGAAGGATTTACCCCAGAAAACAGAATCTAACAAGAAAACCTAAAATCTGAAAAGAAAATGTAACAAACCCCGGAAAATAGAATCTAACAAGTACATACAAAAGGTACAACCAGTATACTAGGCGAACCTGGAAGACGGAGAGATTCCTCTTGGAGGTAATGATTAGACAAAATTTACTGGAGGGAGGAGGTATGTGGGTTGGGCTTTGAAGGATAGGATTTCAATGAGAGGGTGCAAAAATATCTATCAAGAGGAAAGGTAGATGAAAATGCAGGGCTAGCTTAGAGCATGGTCTGGGACAGAAAGAAAGATCCCATTGTTTGGTTTATACCTATAGCTCCAGTAGTTGAAAATAAAGTTGGATAGCTTCTGGTCAGGGTGAAATTATGAAATGCATTGCATTCCATGGGTATGGGGCACAGCAGATAGAGGAAGAAAGGAAGGAAACAAGCATATGTTATGTTCCTACTACATGTCAGATGTTGTGCTAAATACTTTACAAATATCTCAGAGGCTAACAGGTTAATTTTTCAGGGTCACACAGTTAGAAAGTGTCTGAGATCAGATTTGAACTTAGGCCTTCCTGATTCCATGCCCAGTCCTTTATCCACTGTCAACTTATACCTTGGGATAGAGTGGTGCACTTAGAGTTGGGATGATCTACATTTCACTTCTTTCTATACTTACTAGCGGAATGACCATTGACAAATCACCTAATCTCTCTGAGCCTCAGTTTCCTGTTGGTAAAATGGTGGTGGTATTTTTTGTTGTTGTTCAGTTGTTTTCAGTCGTGCCTGACATTTCATGACCCCATTTGGGGTTTTCTTGGCAAAGATACTGGAGCAGTTAGCTATTTCCTTCAGCTCATTTTACAGGTGAGAAAACTGAGGCAAACAAGGTTAAGTGACTTGCCCACAGTCACACAGCTAGTAAGGGTCTGAGGCCAGATTTGAACTCAGGAAGATGAGTCTTCCTGACTCCAGATCCAGCACTCTATCCACTGTGCCACTTAACTACCCCATGGGGTAGTAATACCCAGAGTTCCCACTTCACAGGGTTATTGGGAGGCTTAAATGAAATAATGTGTGTTTAAAAAAAACACTATAGATATATGTTTTATATATATATGTATGTATGTATATATATACATATATATGTATGTATATGTGTATATATATGTGTATATATGTGTGTGTGTATATATATGTGTATATATATATGTGTGTATATGTATATATATGTGTATATATATATGTGTATATATATATGTGTATATATATATGTGTATATATATATGTATATATATATATGTATATATGTATATATATATGTATATATATATATATATATATATATATAATGTCAGCCTTGATGGTGATGTGACTGTGATGATGGCAATGGTAAAGGTGATGATGCATAAGAGTTTTGAAATATAGCAACATGCATTTATGAAGCTCCTATTGGTTATCAGGCCCTAAGCATTGGAATCACATGATCAACACTAAGCTTTAAGAAGCTTTCTCTGGTCAGAAGTATGTAAAATGGAATGAAGATAGGAAAGACAGAAGGCAAAACTTTATTTCAGAGGAAATATGGGTTTGAATTAGGGAAGGAGCAGTAGGAATGGAAAAGAGGGCATGGCTGTGAGATATCATGGAAGAAAATCATTTAAATTTGGTGACATGATATTATGGGATCATCTACAAGATCCCAGATTTAGAACCTGAAGGGACCATAAAGGTCAACAAATGGTGAGACTAGTTTTACAAATCTTTGAGATCATCAATTAACTTCTTTATTTTACAGATGAAGAAACTGAGTCCCAGAGAAGGTAAGTGATCTACCCAAGGATATACAGAGAGTAAGTAGAAGGGGTGGAGTATGAACTAGGGCTCTCTGACCCCAAATCTAGTGTTTTCTCCACTGCACCACACTGTCTCCCTTAGCAATTGGCATATGATTGGTTTTGGTTATCTGGAGGCAGCTAAATGGGACAGTGGATATAGCTTTGGACTTAGAGTCAAGAAGGCTAGGGTCCAAATCTAGCTTTGGATAATTATGGCTGTATAACCTTGGCCAAGTCATTGAGTCTCTGTCTGACTCAGTTTCTTCCTCTATAAAGTGGGAATAATAATAGCATTGACTTCCTAGGGTGGTTATGAAGATAAAAATGAGATAATATTGATGGAATGCTTAGCACAGTGCCTGGCACATAGTAGCTGCTTAATAAATGCTGTTTAAAAAATTCTTTAGGTTGATACAAAGTGAAGACATTTCATGACACAGCAATGTGTGAAGATGCTCTAAGACAAAGAGGTGTTGTTCTGTGTAGATAGAGGAGTAACCACATTGCCAAAACTACTGATCTTTAAAAGTATTAAAATAGGTTAAATTATTGCTTGCCTCCTCAGTGGGTGGAGGAATAGCTGGAGGGAGAGAATCATGTACTTAAAATTAAAAAAAAAGAATGTTAAAAATAAAATAAAAATAGGTTAAATTAAGGTTAAATTAATTATGTAAGGAACTATTGGTTGAGTAATAGATATGATCATTAACATACAAGGTGTTCCAAAAGTCTTGGTGCTCTAATAACTTAAAACTGCATGAAGACTTTTGGAATGCCACATTTTTTGATTGATCCATGATATTATTGCAGATCACAACTACTTCAAAATTTTTACATCCTTCATAATTTTTGTCCATTTCTTTCCATGCATCTTCCACAGCAGACTCATCTAATCTGCTGCTGGCCTTCCTCTGCTTTAAAAAATAATACTTGAGGGCTACCAGGATAGCATCAGCCTATACGTTGTTTCTACCTTTTATTCTCTTTATGATTCATCCTCCTTTTTTTGCTGGTCATATCTGTTTTTATTAATATCTCTCAAACCATTTTTGCTAAATTAATATTGGTAATAGGCTACATCCTATTCACTCTAATCTTTTGGTCATTGTAACCCCATTAAATGAAAATTTAAAGATAATATAGCATTTTATATTGTGGCTTTATGCAAGTGGCTTCATTCACATGGTTAAAGTTAGTTAAATAGTTGGAGAAATAATATTTTACATGCATTCAGCTTGTTAATTTTGAAATTTAAAGAAAAACAACTTTGGAAAATCCTTTCACTAATTCCTGAGTCAAGAGGTGAAATTGTATACTTTTTTGGGAGCCAACTAGTTTTCTCTTCTTTTCTTGACATGTCTTTCCAAATATAACTAAACTGTAAAGCTGACTTTTTTTTTTACAGTTTTGGAGACTTGATTAAAACATAGTAATGCAATAATAATTATTTTGCATTTCTTTTCTTTCATTCTTCTAATGTAATCAACTTTTGTCTTATAGCAGAACAAATAAATGCAGAGTAGATTTGTTTCCAGCCTTATCTCCTATTATTTCCTTTTATACCCCCTCTACTTTAGCTAAATTGACCTGTTTTCGATTTCTATCTCTTGCCTCTGTTTTTTTCTCTTCTCTTAGTCTCTGCCAGTCTCTAGTTCCCTTCAAGGCTCAGTTTTAAGTGTCAGAACAGGCCTCAGGGCCTTTTATACTTTACCCGGCTATCCTGCTACTGGTGAAATAGTTTTGTGAATGTAATACCATTCTTAGACTGGCTACACTGTTTGATAAGGGTTTGAGCCCTCACTGGAGTTCTATAACTTGCATTCTTTCTAGCTTTGGAAGATCCTAGGATTATCTTTATCTTGAGTTTAAGGAGAAAGGTGTTCTCCATGCACAGCTGATTGAGCAAATGATGGAGAAGCAACAGAAGAGACAAAGCTGAGAGGGCAGATGTTTGGACTGGAGACTGCCAGTGACCATTGATTAAGCTAGAGAATTCCTTGCATGCTTCTGCCTGTTGAAGGAACCCTGTGGAAAAGTGTGGCAGGACATTTTTTTTCTCCAAGAGACTGCTGGAGCTAATGATATGCTTAAATTCTTCATTTTCACTCTGTTTTAATTACCTCTGATAAAAGCAGACGGTTTGCTCCCAAGTTTTTTTTTAAGTTATAATTTTTAATATAATTTGTGACTTTGAAAGCACTTTCCAACTCATGTCCAGCTGGAATCATGGCGGGTGTGGAATAAAAGAAAAGCTGCCATCTGTTCTGGAACCTCTGCTAAGAAGACGAAAGGCCTTTGCAGAACTAAAGGCCAAATGTCTGGATAAGAAGGTGGCTGTAAAAAAAAAATAAGGCTTTGGAAAGGCTATGAAAGAACCAATGCCTACCATACAGAATACAGATAGATGCACAGAAGTGAGATTTGACTGACTAGAACCACATGGCAACTACCTTGTGCCTGCCAAACCCAACGTTAGCCTTTGTTATCTCCAAAGCCTAAAGGTCTGTAAGGACTACAGCTTTGGTGACATTGGCGAATCTTTATTAGCATGTATTAGCCTACATCGACATGTTGTTGCCAGACACTGTTGTGTGTGGGCTTTATTCCACAAAAGAACATGGCAGTTTGAGTGGAAATCACTGCTGCTATACTGGCAGTGCAGACAGAGTACATGTAGATGTCCCTGGAAAAAATCCATCCTTTTTAATTTGTGTGGAATGTTTTTAGAAATATCCTTGTTATCTAATGCTTTGATTCAAATGTAATTTTAGATGTAAAAAAATTAAGCACTTCCCCTGACATAAAAATCCAGGATTGATCACGGTTGCTGTGTACTGTATGTCTGCGTAATTAATCTGTGTTAGGCAAAAGAAATTGAGAAAATTAATGAATTAGCTGGAAATAAATAACATGTAAATAAGACAGAAATCTAAATCTCTATTAGAATATTAGGCATGTTCTTAACTGGGGGCTCTGAGCTGTATAATATTAATATCTTTTCACCTTTTTATCTTCTACAAACTCTATAACCTAAAAACAAACTATCTTATATAAAGTCTACTAGAGGTCATCCGTGTGACCTGGGACCCTTTCACATCTAAGCTACAAATGATCTCATTATTAGAGTTGGGCTAGGTTTCTTTGAATTTAAGTAGGCAAAACTCCACCTTGTTATCTTACCCTACAGGAAAGTAGGGTGAAGGGGATAAGAGGGGTAAGATGATAGAAGGGAGGGCAGATTGGGGGAGAGGGTAGTCGGAAGCAAACACTTTTGAAAAGGGACAGGGGCAAAGGAGAAGATAGAATGGGGGGCGGGATAGGATGGAGAGAAATACAGTTAGTCTCTCACAACATGACTATTAAGGAAGTGTTTTGCATAATGAAACATGTATAACCTATATTGAATTGCTTGCCTTCTCAATGAGGGTGTGTGGGGAGGGAAGAAGGGAGAGAATTTGGAACTCAAAGTTTTAAGAACAAATGTTAAAAATTGTTTTTACACGCAACTTGGAAATAAGATGTACAGGCAATGAGGTATAGAAATCTATCTTGCCCTACCAGAAAGAAAGGGGATGGGGGGTGGTGATAGAAGGGAGGGCCAGCTGGGGGAAGGGAGTAATCAGAATGCATGCCATCTTGGGGTGAGGGGGAGGGAAGAGACGGGGAGAAAATTTGGGACTCAATCTTGTGGAAATGAATGTTGAAAACTAAAAATAAATAAATTAATAATTAAAAAACAAAACTCCACCCTCTAAGTTGAAGAAGAGGGGATGGGGTAGATATGTCACCAAAAGGAAGGTTACTCCCTGGACTACCCAGTGGGAGGACAATGGTATGATCTGGGAGACTTCATCTCCTCCTGTTTTTTTTTTCTATTCCACTCATTACACTGGCTTTTCCAAACCTTCCCAACCCTCCTCGAGCCTCCCGCGGCACCTCTCTCCCCCATCGTCTTTTTGGAGAACTTTGCTTCCTTATTTATTGAAAAAAATCAAGGGCATTTTCTTCTTCTCCTTATTTCAGTTTGATGTCTTCTTCTACTATTTCCTCCCTCAACTTTGTCTTAAGTGAAGAGGCATCCCTTCTCCTTGCCAAAGCAAACCTCTTTTTATGTACTCTAAGTTCCATTCCATCCCATCTTCTCCGGCAGATTTCCCCCTCTATCCCCACCTTCTCTAATATTCAACATTTCCCTGTGTCCTGACTGCTTCTCTGATTCTTACAAACATGGCTGCATCTCCCATATCTTAAGAAACTCTCGCTTGATTTGACCATCTCTGATAGGTATCATCTTGTGTTTTGCTTCACTTCTGCGACTAAGTAAGAAAGCTATCTACAATCAGCACCTCCTTCCATTTTCCCCTCTTCACACTCTTAACTCTCTATGGTCTGGCTTCCAACCTCATTATTCAACTAAAACTTCTTTTTCCAAAGTTACCAATGGTGTTGTCTTAATTACCAAAATAAGTAGCCTTTTCTCAGTTCTTATCCTTAGTGACTTAACTTTAGCCATTGACACAGTTAATCACCCTCTTATCCTTCTCTCTAGGTTTTTCTGACACTGTTCTCTTCTGGTTCCCCTAACTCTCTGACCACCGATGTCTGTCTGACTTCCTACCAGTCTGACCACTCCTTCAAGGTCTCTTGCTGGATCTTCATCTAGGTCATGCTTTTAAACTTTGGGTGTCCCCGAAAGCTCTGTCCTAGGCTATTTTCTTTTTTGCCTCTGTACTATTCTCTTGATCTCAGCAGCTTTATGCAAATAACTTTCATGTCTATGTATGTAGTCCCAGCCCTAACCTCTCTCCTAACCGCCAGGCTTGTATTCCATATGTGAACAGGATATCCTGAAACATCTTGAATTCAATATGTCCAAAACAATTTATTATCTTGCTCCCCCAAATTTCCTCTTCATTGTGTAATAATATCTCTATGACTTATCTTTCTATTAGACTTTAAGCTCTATGAGGGCAGAGACTTTATCTTATGTAAACTTTGTATTTCCTCCAGCTTCTGGTACAGTGTTCTGTGCATACTTGGTGATTGCAAATGTTGATTGGATTTGATTTCAGCTTTTCTTCTAGCTTAAGTTTTGGGAAGGTGACATGAGAAGTGCTTTTAGACTTTTTCCTGTTTCTAATTACCTACAGTTTTAAAAATCACATTTTGGGATTTCTACATTTAATCTTTATAAATATCTAGAATTGATATATCTGAAAACATTCATGAAAAATTAATTTGTTGGAGCTTGATTTTAACTTGATAAGAAACATTTGATTTAAATTAGGGTATGATAAGAAACTGCTTTGGAAAATTTAAGGAGGGAAAAAGTTGAGACAGGCACCTGAGCCTTGATGACTTCATATTTTAAAATGTTAAAAATAAGGAGAGTGCTAGAAATCCCGTTTCTGTTCTTCACAGCCTAGAGATGAAACAGAGCCTACACTGTGCCTCTCTGTCTTAAATTAATAAACAAAAAGAAGAGCTTTGAACGCAGTGGGAGAGATAGAAGGTATTAGTGATCTCTAGTTTTTTTCTGGTCTCCACTTCTGTCCTTTTCTTTTTTTCTTTTTTTGTGGTTTGTTGTTTGGGAGTTTAGGTGAATATTATTTACGTGATTGTCTGAGATGGGAAGATGTAAGGATAATTCAAAAGTATGTGTTGATTTCAGGAGATCAGCAAGGCCAACAGTTGGGCCAGACAAGCTCAAGTTGTCCCTTTCCCAGTCTAGTAGCATCCAATCTCATTCTTTGCAAATAAGGAATGAACAGGGACTAGAGAGAGTACAGGCAGCTAGACATAGTGCCAGGCCTGAAGTTAGGAAGACTCATCTTCCTAATCTCAAATCTGGCCTCAGACACTTATTAGTCGTGTGACCCTGGGCAAGTCACTCCATCCTGTTTGCCTCGATTCCTCATCTGTAAAATGAGCTGGAGAAGGAAATTGCAAATCACTCTAGTATCTTAGCCAAGAAAATCCCAAATGGCATCATAAAGAATAGGGCATGACAGAAAGGACTGAACAACAAAGAGAAAACTTCTGTATGATTATTTGTTGAATAGAATTTACAGTAAGCAATCAACAAAACATAGTTTCAGACGCTAACCATGAGGATCTGGAAATTGTTTTGTTATATGGAAGCCTACTTTACTAATGATGTTTAGTATAAGGATTTTTTACTTGTACGTAAAGTGAAAAGAATGTACATTATTTCCTTTTGTACTAATGTAATGAGGGCTACTAGACCTTCTGCGTTTTAAGTGTTGTCTTGTCGTTTTTGCTGCATTTTTCATTGAGCCCTAGTACTTCGGCCATCATACCTTTTTTGCATTTTATATGTCAAAATGTAATATCTCTGTCTAGAATGGTTTGCTGGATAGGTTTAAAGAATAACTTTCTTGACAGTCTATTTCCCAATGCACGGGATTTTAGTCTCCTGCATGACAGCAGTGAACACTCAGTAGAAGAGAGAACGCTTTTAAGTCAGCCCTCCTACCATGAGAAAGTAAGGGGGAGGGGAGAGCAATACCATCATGGCAGCATGCATACTTCATACTATATTCAGATACTGTTTGTGTCAATTGATAAAGTCTTTTTTAATCATAATTGATTTTATTTTTAAAAAATAATTTTTTATTGGTGTTTTCTGTCTCAAGTATCATTCCCCCTCCTTCTCTCAGAGAGCCATTCCCATATAAAAAATAGTATTACTTAAAGAAAAAAAACCAGCACAGCTGATGAATATATTGCAAAAGTATGAAAATATGTACAGTGTGTAACACCTATGTACCTCCTTCCTCCACAAAATGGGGGTGGTGGTTGGGGATATCCTCTCATATTTCTTCATTTGCATCCTGCCTGATCTCTAATAATTTTGTTACATTTACTTTTGATTTTTTTCGATGTGTAGTTGTTTTTTCCATTTACACTGTTGTAGTCACATATTGCTTTTTCGTCTCTGCTTACTTCACTCTGCATCAATTCATACAGATCTTTAAATGTTTCTCTGTATTTATCACACATCATCTCTTACAGAACAATAATATTCCATTACATTCATGAAACCACAATTTGTTCCACCATTGCTCATTTGAATGGGTATCTACCTTGTTTCTAATTCTTTGCTATCACAGAAAGTGCTGCTATAAACATTTTGGTGTATATGGGAAATTGGTAAACATTTATTAAGCACCTACTTTGTGCTAGGCAATATGCTAAGTTCTAGGGATACAAAAAAAAGGCAAAAGAGAATTGCTGCTCTTAAGGAACCCAGAGTCTAAATGGAGGAGATACCATGTAAACAATTATGTGCAAACTAGTTTTATAGAGGATAAAATGTAGATAATCATTAGAAGGAAGTCACTTAGAGCTAAGGAAGGTTGAAAAAGGCTTCCTGGAGGAGGTGGGATTTTAGCTCAGCCTGGAAGGAAACCAGGAAGGAGAGAATTCTAGGCATGGGGGAGAGCCAGTGAAAATGGCTAGTGTCAGGAAGAGGGAGTGTGTGTGTGTGGCATACGAAGACTGGAAAGATTGAGGGGAGAGATTATGAAGAGCTTTGAAGGAAAAGCAGGATTTTACATTTGATCCTGCAGGTGATAGGGAGCCTCAAGAGTTTATTGAGTAGAGGAGGTGACACGGTCAGTCCTTCGCTTATACTGGTGAATGTCATCTCAGGACTGCTTCTTGTTTTGGAAAAAGATGATTTTGTGTTCATTCTTTATCTCTGGTTTAGAAAGGTTAGAAGATACTTCCTTACCCATGAACGCTTGTCCCCTTGCTTTCTTCTTTCTGAAAATTGATAAAGTCAGAAACTTTTTTCTTTCCTGAAGTTTCAGCTCACTCCAGCAAGAATGATCTAATGAAGAACGCTGACTAGCATATCTTTATCACCCTGTCCTATCTCTCCACCAATATGTTTACTGGAAGTTGTCTTCTGTCAATCAGTTCCCAATGCTTCTGTGTCTATGTCTTCTCTCTCATGAATCTTATTCCCTTTCAGCCACCTTCTGTCTTCTCTGACTGACAGAGGCATGCATAATTTACTGTTAGTTGTGAAAGCTAAGCTCTTAATGCAAAACAGTTACCTGTTTGAGTTAATTCTCACATTTGATGAACAGTGATTTCCACAGTTGTCTTTGAGCGAAAATTTCTGCAATATGATTAATGCATATTTTAATTCCGTATGGGTAACACTTAAGCACCTATTTTCAAAGAAGACCTGGGAGGTGAATTGTTGGGAGCAATCTGCCATGATATATCATTGCCAAAGGTGAAAAATCACTAGTCAGTTTGTCCACAAGCATTTTTTACATGCTTAGAATGTATCAGGAACTGTATTGGGAAGGGGGGGGGGCAGTCACAAGTACACAAGATTTGTAGAATTTGTATAAAAGGACTCAAACATAGTGTCTAGAGATGGAGCTTGGTGGCATAGACAGAAGTCTAGCCTTGGAATAAAGAAGATTTGGATTCAAGTTCAGTTTCTTGACACTACTTATATGTGTGATAATGAGTAAGTTATTAAACCTCTTAGTGCCCCAGATGACTCTCTTAGACCACCAATTGTAAATCATTTGTTTATCTGCATTGGTGAAGAAAGTTCCTTACTATACGTTTGAAATTACAGATCCATACACACACACATCCATATACAGATAGCTTTCTAATCTGTAACGTGGTTTAGACAACTACCTGAGAGCACTGAATGGTTAAGTAGCTTGCCATAGGTCACACAATGGGCTGAGTGTGTGGTAGAATTAGAATGCAGTTCTTCCTAACTCCAAGGCTGATTCTCTGACCATTATCCTCCTTTCCTCTCTACACCAAGGAAACCAAAAAATAAGTTCACCCTTGTTCCCCTCTAACTGTTTTTACTTCTAATCATGTTTTGTGACTTTTTTATGAGAATGAACATATTTTTAATAAATGCCAGGGCTTTCAACCAAGTTTTTTCTTTAGTCTTAAAGGAATCCTACCCTAATAATATGTATTATATGTGAGATTGGCAGGTTTAACAAGAAAAGTAGTTCCTCTCTCTAGGGTGGTCTCCACCTTCATACGTATGGAGCCACCCTTCTCTGTCTCCTCCTTTCAGTCAACCCTGGGAAGCATAATTTTTCCTTAGTTAAGCCCTTCCTCAGGATCAGACCAGACTGGCAGAGAAGCATGGGGATAATGAACAGTGAATCAATCCCTGCCTCTGAGAGATTCTCTTCTATCCTTTACTTGCCTGTCCTTTCTTACCACTTAAATCTATTTTGTCATGACTCAGATTTAGCTTTTGCTCTGCTCTGGGAAGTTTATAAATATAATAATCCATAAGATTTTCTTTCATTTAGTTCAGGAGCCTCCCTTGATAGTATAGAATTCTGGCAATTGAGAAATTTCAAACTTTTTGTTTTTATTTCTCACTTGTATTTACAATGAGTGTAACTATAGAGAATAGGAAAACTTTTGGATTAAAAAAACCCACATCCTCTATGTGGAAGAAATTGAAGGAAAAAAGGTAAGGTAAAATATCACTATCCACATGATTTGTCTTGAGGGGAGTGAGTGCAGCCCAGGCTGACCTTGGAGTCAGCTTAGGTAGCAGCTGACTTTATGTCCCTTCCATTCCCATCTCCCAGCATCCTAAATTACCATTTCCTCTGGGTCACCGAACCAGAAGCAAAAACTTTCAAATCCAACCATTCTTGCTATTTCTCCTGTTCTTGGTTCAAAACCTTCCAGTACTTTGCTGACTCTCATGGTAGCTTCCCAGTAGACTGAGGGAAACTGCTGTCTCTTTAAGACTGAGCCCTTCTTTGGACCATGAGTCACAATAAGCCAAAGAATTCCATTCAGGACAGCAAAACTTTTATTCCCAGCTGTATATGTCCTTGGCAAAGGGAATTACAAGGGCTATATTAGGAACAGAATAAATTAGTAGCATCTCAGATTTTCCTATACTATCCTGCTACTCTGCATAAGCCTCATGCTCAGAAGAGTTTCCACTATTGAGGAGATAATTCCCTCCATTGAATTCTCAGTCTGATACCTTTGTCAGTGGATTGAATAAAAATACCAAGTCACAAAGGTAATTTGAAGGTGGGTTACTATTGCCAACATTCAGCAGCCAACCAGGGCAAAATTGGGACAGGATGAAGTTTTATCTTTTTACTTTTCTTTTTCTAGTCCTTTCCTTCTGTAGAATTCTTTCTACCCCACCCTCCCAATCAAAATCAGCTCTTAGGAAATATATCCATCATTTACATCTTATGGTCAATTTTAAATAAATGTGTTACCTTTGCCACAGGCTTTTGATTCTTAAGACTTAGGACTCTTAAGATTTACTATAGTCTCTGAGTGTAGAATAAGACTGTCTGGAATTTCAGCCCTCTTCTGTTAGGGACAGAGAACTTTAAAGGGGAGGGGGAGATAGGAGCATCTTCCCTGATCACCCGAAATCATTAGTACTAGTTGCTATTTGATAACCTCCTTAAGACATTCTATTAACCTTGTTGAGATGTAAATTAGGAGAAGCTCCATTTGCTACTAACAAAAAGGGAACAAGTATTTCATTTTTGAGTGAACGTGATATTGCAAATTATGGTAATTAATCATACCAGGCTAAATTCTGGGAGTAGGGTGAGAGTGATGAAGAAAAGACAGTACCTGGGTGTTCTGTGACTTATTGCCATTTCAAGGTCACTGGTAAAATCGATCAGATTGTAGGAGAAGGTATGGTTTAGGGCTATTTGCCTTTTCTCGTACACCCAGATCTTGTAATGCTGTTTGGTACATAGTAGGTGCATTACATAGGTTTTTGACTTGACTCGATTTTACTGCCCGTGGGAACCCCAAAAGAGCACTGAGAACCTGGGGGTTCTTGCTCTTGTTTCCCTAAGCCCTGATAAACAGCGTTTGGCCAGTTGAGGGAAGGGGTTAATGAGAAGTTGACCTAGAACGTTGTCCTAGAAACTCTAGAAATTAAAACTACTTGGGCATGATGGAGTAATATGAATATCAAAGGGGGGATAGGAGCGAAGACCTCTAAAACAATAGGCCACCATATCCTTTTGTAGATTTTTCTGCCTTGTTGGATATTTAGTATATTGACATTTAGACTTAGTAGAACATTGATTCCTTGAGGGGGGAGACAGTCTTACTATTATTATATTGGTATCCTCACTACCTGGGACAGAAATTCTTTTTGTTTGTGTTTCTTATACCAAGGTCAGTTTTTGCCCATAATTTAGTATGTCTTCAGCCTCCTTTGTGGATTGAGAAAGGCCTTGGGGTCAGGAAGACTTGAGTTCAAGTCTGCCTCAGAGATTTACTAGCTGTGTAACCCTGGGCAAATTTCTCAACCTTTCTCATGTGTTTCCTCATATGTAAACTGAGGATAACAATAGCACCTGACTCTCACGGTCAAGAATCAACGTGTGTAGAATGCTTTACAAACCTTGGAGTGCTTTATAAATGCCAGCTATCTTGTAGCAACTTTATGTGCATGGAGAGCATGTTAATTTTAATACTGGCCTAATAAAAATGTAGGCCTTCAGCCCAATGGGTGTGGCTGATTTATGGGAGAATATGCAATAAGAGCTTCGAAGGATGAACAGACATAACTTTATCTCATTATTCATATTTGGAGGGAACATCCAAGTTGATGATACGATAGATCCATCAGAGTGAAATAAGAACACAGGAACAAAGAGTCCCAATAATAAAATCAGACCCTAATATAATTGTGTCCTAGTTGAATAAAACCAGATCCGATTCAAAGCAAGAGTGAGGAACTGGGCCTTTGCCTAGGTGGGGAATTTAAAGAGTGCAGACAATACTACCTGGAGTGTTTTGTTGCCCCTGTGGGGAGCAAAGTACAGCATTTTCCCTTGCTTACTATGTCTCTTTAGCCATATTGGTAACAGCTTCATGTCTCAACAGAGGTAGTAGCTTTGTGCAAGAATACTTCTTCCCCTTCACTACTGATACTTGCCACAGGTACAAAAATAGCTAGTTATAGCTCTGGCTAATATATTCCAGAATCTGAGAGCTTTCATAATTACTCTCCTTTACATTTCATCCAGGTTGCCAACCTTATAGTCATATTTTATCAGGAATCTAATTTAGAAATGGCAAAACCAAACAAATACATTTTTATCAATCTGTCCATCTACCTGTCTATCCATCTGTCCATCTATAAATCACAGAGTGTTAGTGTTAGGAGGAACCTTAGAGATGATGAACTGTGGCTGAAAGCTGTCAATCACACAGCTTAATAGTTGTTGGAGCCAGGCCTTGAATCCACTTCTTATGGTTCCAAGTTCTCTCTTTTGTCCATTTCACTCTGCCCATTCCTTCCTGTTTTGCCTATTCCAGAATATCAGTAGGAGCTCATCTATTGAATGAGCCATGGATAAACACCATGGAGTTTAATAACCAAGCTCTCCTGATACATTGAAACTATGATTCAATTTACTAAAATTGTGATTTAAAAAAGGTTTTAGAGTTGAAAAGGATGTTGGAGATTATTTATTTACTCTCTTTTTACCATTAAGGTAATTAGGTTACATAGAAGAGAAGTGACAGATGCCAAATTTAGTGTTTTACCAATTATTCTATAGTGCCTCACCATAATTTTTTGGGGATGTGTCTAGTATACCCATATGGACATTCTTGCTGTAAATGAAGCCAGAAGACACAAGTGAAGTTGTAGCTAAACAGAAAGGATGGCTTTATTGGCTCTCAGGCAAATAAGGGAATCAGTGGGGTCAGTTTCATGGTGTAACCAAAGGTAGTAGGATATATCCTTCTCTTCTACTAAAATATATCCTAGCTCTCTTCCAGACTTAGTTTAAAATTCTAGCTTCTACACGAAACCTTTCCTGCTTCCCTTCATCTCTCCAAATTACCTTGAATCTATTTTTTCTAACAGTATATGCTTATAAGCATGCATTTTCCTCTGCTAGGTTATAAGCACCTTATGATGAGTATAAACAAGAAGAACACTTTGAAGTTAATTATAGTATATGTGCCTACATCTCTTGTAGAAGAAGTAGAAAGAATTTAAGAACTTGATATCTTTTAAACCAAGTCAAAAATATACCTTCATACTTGGTGATATCATTGTGAAGGATGGGCATCAAGCAAAAAAATGTTGGAAAATATGGTTCAATATAAAGAAATGAAAGACATGAAAAGTTTGTAGACAACTCAGAAACCTTGTGTCTCTGTATCGTGAATATATTTTTTTTCTAAAGGAGAAAGTTTGAAGGTGCCAGATGGGGTAAGTTCTGAACAACATAAAATATGTCACAGAAAGCTTTTAGATTAAATCTGGATTTACAGAGACTAATTGGTTATTAGTGTCAAGCTTGGATAGGCTCTTGTATAAGTCTCTCTTCCAAGTTACCCAAGAAATTGAGTGGCAGAATATATGAATGTTGAGCTCAGAGGTAGAAAGACCTGAATTTAAGACCTGCCTCTGAAACATACTAGTTGTGTGACCTTAGGTAAGTTATTTTAACCTCTCAGGTTCCCTCAATCAACTGTAAGACTACAAGTTGCAGTAAAGGTATGGGCCTATTTTGATCGAGGAAGTTCCTTATACTAATGAAATCATAGATCAGCCCCTGCCCCTATCTTTTATGCTATTTCCTAACCTGGAAATCCTTGAAGGATAGATAAGGAGCAATAAAAGTGGTGAAAAGCAGCAAGGAGGAAGATGGCTGCAGAAAACATGGTAAAAAGCTCTAATAAGTCACATCATCCTAAGATTATTGCTGAAAATGGAAGAAGAACAACTTAGTGGAAAATGGAGTAGATTTGTCAGAATTTCTGTAGCAATCTATTCTCAGCATCAATAACAATGATACCACCAGATTTGGACCCGATATCTTGGGATGATGTCATGCTTGAGCAAATGAAAATGGTGCTTGAAATGAGTAAGTTGGAAATAGTGGTTACATCAGATTAGGTTCTCACTGAAGAAACTTGTTCTAGAGATAATACAATTTTGCAAGCATAAAGGAATTGAATTTTTAGATATTATAGAAAGGAAAAATACCAAGTAATGATAATGGTTCTTATTTCTAGAAAATGATCTAGAGGGCATCAACTACTTTTTCATCTCTTTAAAATCTTTGATAATGAATTACATATGTGTTTAGGGTGTTCTTTATGAAAATATCAGAAGGAAATGTGTAGGCTTTTATAGACTACCTTTAACAGTGTGCCACATCTTCACAGTCACATACGAAGAATACAAGATGCTGAGATACTGACTTTTTTTTAAAACCTACCCAAACACTACAATTTTAAATGCTAAAGAAAACCTCAGTCTTAAAGGCTATTCTTGAACAAGGCTATATTAAAATCATAAATATGCCCTTATCTGTAATGGCTCCTATTTGTATATCATTTAAAGATTGGTAAAGTACTTTCCTCGGCATAGTCATGAGGTAGGTAGTACAAACATCGTTTATTCTCATTTTTAGGATGGGAAAATTGAGGCACATAAAGGTAAAGTAACTTAGGTAGAGTCTTAAATTGGTAAGTATTGGAGCTGGGTTGTAAACCTGCGAATCTCCAGGCTCCAAGCCTACTGCTTTTGCCAGTATGTCATATTGTTCCTATATCTATATCCTAGATAAAGTTGATCAGTTCCATGAGCACCAATAGTGAAGCTCTGAATAGGGAGATGTATGATTGCCAAAGGTGCCACTGCCATAGATGTCCTGTGGGTAGGACTAGGAAAGGGCTTCTCTATAGATAATGAGGTTCTCCAGACGTTCCCACTTGTGGGTAATGTTGTCTGGAATAGATTAAATCAATCCCCAGGATACTATAGGCCTTCTTTAGTGGAATCTACAACTTGAAAGACATTATCCCAACAATTCATAGAAGTAAACACCTGGATGAGGAATGACTTTTGCCCAGACATACAGTTGGATGGACAGTCCATTGAGTTAATCAACCAGAATGTATATCTTGGACAGGTCCTGAAGTAGGACAGTGGACCTGGGAGTCTAATTTCACAGAAAAGTTAGTTATATCCCTTTTAGGAAACGGTGCAGCTTATTAACAATTCTAAGCTGTTCTTAGATACACACAAACTTTTAACACCAATATTTTCCCAATTATGCTATGTGGTTGTGAATCATAGAATGATACAGTTTGCAAAGAATCACATTGTGGATAACCCCATAGATTTAGAGCTGCAAGGAACTTTAGGAGTCATGTAGCATACATCTTCAGCTTACAGATAAGGAAACTGAGGTTCAAAAGTTAAGTGATTTGTCCAATGTTACACAGTGGGCATCCAGAGAACCCATCTTCTATGACTCGAAATTTAGTGTTGTTTCCATTACACCCTGAAGTGTCTGTTAGTACTATAGGCTGCAGCATATTACCTATGATGACTTGCATGCAAGAAATTGTGTAAAATTATCATTCAGGAAATGAATGATTTGGAAAAGGAAGTAGGCCAGTCATGTAGCAAGAATAAGGGATAACATTAATAGCCTGATAGCTTCAGAGGAACATGTAAAATATTGAAAGACCTGAAAGCTTCCAACAAGTTGTTAGATTATTTAGAGAGGATCTGTGGAAGGGCATGGACAAGAATTGCGCAGAATAAGATACAAATGGGTTGTGATCTAGGGGAGAGGGGTAGAACCCATATTATTGGAGATCAAAGATCCTTTGAAGTAAAATAATTGTTTTCTTGTCAAGAAAATCTTTTTATTAAGGGGATTTGTCCTGTGAAGTTTGGATTCAGTCAAAGGGCCACACTTGAGGACCTAGAAGGTCACATGTGGCCTTGAGGCTGCAGGTTCCCCATCCCTGGATGGGCTATTGAATGAGGAATGGTCATGGCTCCCAGACTGATCACCAAGTGGCCAGCCTAGGTGATAAGCCTGTCTACTCCTAGCTTGGGCACTTCCTAAGAAGACCAACTTAATCTGTTGCTTGAGCCATTTTCAAAGCTTTTCCATTGTGGTAGAACCTGATAGAACTTACACTTTATTGACATAGTTTTCAGGAAACTAAAGTAACTTCCAGACCAGTAGGACACCTCAATCTTTGAGGAATCAAATTTGTAGATAACCTAAAGGCTGGGAGAGAGACTTGATGGGTGTGCGTTGCGTAGGTTACAGGTAGCAGTGATTTTTATTCAAGATACCATGCTATAAAAAAAAACTACCAAGGATGTATAGGGCTGGAAAAAAGATAGATTGGTATTCTAAAAGTGAGAGAAGAGGCAAGCTAAGTATTACACTGGAATACATAAAATGTTAAAAGAACCAGAGGCAGGTCTCTAGCACTTTGGGTAGGTCCTCACTGGAAGTTTCGTGGAAGAACATGACTAAGAAGTACACGAAGTAAGCATGTCTGACTACTGTTATTTACAGAGGAGGAAGGTGATCATATAGATCCATCAAAGTGTACTATTGCATAAAGCAAGATATGTTTGAATGTTGGATAAATTACTTTGGGAATACTTGATATTTTAGATAACGTATGGCTCTATGTTCCCTTTTGGTCCACACAATTGAGGGGCCACTATGCTTCAAGAGCTATCATAAGACAGTTTGTATCTAATTTTAGAAACTTTCCTATCTTGGGTGAAAACTCTTTATTTTACATGGGATAACCTAAGTCTCCCTCCCCAACTCTGAAAGCACGGTTTCAATTTTGTCCGTTGTCAATCACTTTCTGGCACTATTGCTCAATAGAATTAAATCTTTCAGGCTCCCTGGACAGATGAGTGAATGGGATCTTTTACATGCCCGTTAGTCCAGTTGGGAATTCCAAGCTACAGAAACCCAGTTTCATATTCAGTTGTTGTGGTAAACACACAAAAGGATACAAGGAGACATATACTAAGCTGTTTCACTACCGCCCTGGCTCAGTTTAATTTTGGTCCTGAGGGACAAAATAAGACATGTAGTAGTGGCAGGAAGCTAGCCCAGCACAGTTTGATTAGAATGACCCCCAGGTGATAAGGAAGAGGACTAAGAGTGTTGCAGCCCTTACAAAGGACCAATATAGAAGAAGTAGATCCATACCAACATACCAACTATGAGCACGTTAAATAAAGATGAACATGGTTGGTAAAATTCCTTGGTCTTCAGTGGTTTAATTTCTAGATCCCTAAGTTATTTTAGCTATTTCTGATATATCTTCTCCTTGGAGGCCTCTCAATGCTTATATGCCCTTGGAAGAGGGGGTGTTTCTGACAGGTGGAAATCAACTCTGGTTGGTTAATAATTAATGAGCAAATGAATATTTTACTGCGAGGTGGACCTAGTCTAATGAGGGGCTGGGGGAATATGACTGATTATCACACTTATTCCTCTCTACTCAGACTATCCCCAGCATTGGGCAGTCTGGACAAAGGGATCTACCCCTCATCCTGTAGAAGCAGAAAACAATGGACCAGAATTGACCTAGACTAGATTCTCTTTGTAAGGTTTTCTATTTGGGGGGAGGGGTAAGAATTGTAAGATGATCTAGGTGGGGTAAATTTTCTGGGCAAGGTCAAAATCTTGAGAGACTGGACTTTGAATGAGAAAATAGGAAGGAAAAAAAAAGCCTACATTCTGCCCCCCACATATTAATTGGTTATGAATATAAGAGAGAAGTATCAATTGTATAATGGGTACAGTACATTATAAAGCTATAACTATCTCTCCATCTCTTTGATACCATTTCCACTGTAGTTTCCTAAATGATACCTTAGTGGTCTTCTAAGTGCCTAACTAATTATCAGGGAATAACTTCAGTCCCGGAGAATACATGGCTTATTAAATACAGAATGGTGTTTGCAGAATCTTTAGTTCGAATTCTCTTAAGAGTCATATACCCAGCAGTAACAACCACTACAGTGTTTATATTACTGATTCATGAAGCAAAAAATATGGCAGACTCTGGATTTTTCAAAACAATTTCCTTAAGTCTTGTTAATCTCCAAACGATAATCTCCAAGCATAAGGAGGTCAGCAAAATTTGTCTTCCTGCCAGAGGAAAGAGGGAAGTTTTCTTTTTACTCCCATGCTGACACTATTTACTGACATTATTTGCCTAACTAAGATGAATCGATAAGTTTTGTCAAACTACATTTTCATATAATAATAAGCCGGTGAAAGGGGAGTAGAGGGAAAATGTGAGCTAATTTTAGGAAGGAGATCAACTACCTTAGTACAAGCTGGAATTTTTGTGGCAATTGAGATAATAATGGTGTTAGAAATTAAAATCAACTTAGCACATGTTACCTTAATCTGCAAGCACTTATTAAGCACCTATGTGTCAGTTACTTTGCTAGGTGCTAGGGATGGAAAACCAAAATAGTCTCTGCTTTCAAGGAGTTTATTGGAGGGAAAACCTCATACAGATAAATTAAAATTATATGCAAATTAAATGGAATGGTCAAAAGACAAAAATAATTTAAATATTGATATTTTGAACTTCTTTCTTAGTGGTAAAAAGATACTTTTGAGTGGTTTTTTTTTAAAGCATGCAGTGTTACCAAATTTGGCAATGTTGGGAAAGAAATCCGAGAATGGGTTTCAAAAATTCTGTTGCATGGTTTCCAGAAGAGGTAGATCTGGTTAAAGCATATTTGAGAAAACTGAATGTTTATGGTTTAGAGTAGAAACATATTTAAATGGCAGACAGTTGAATTATCCCAGCTTGCATATAACCTTTTTGTGTAATTTATTTTGTCATTTCCCTGGGACAAATAGAACTGCTTCCTGGTCATGTTTTTCTTCTTTGTCAACAGTTCTGACCATGTAGACTAAACCATTTAATTTTACGTTTGCACAAATTTTGCTAGGTATCAACACTAAAATCTTTGTACCTAACTGAATTAAATGACTTTAATGTAATAATTTAATAAAGAATGGGGTGGGGGAGGAAAAGTGACAAATAGTGGGTTGAAAATTTTAAAAATTCTTATGAAAGAATAAAACATTAAAAAAATAAAAATGTAAAAATGCAAATTTAACTGACAAAAAATTGCTATATTTGGATAGGGAGCTTAGTCTAAAAGAAAGAAAGCTGAGTAAGATTGAGTTGCTGTAGGGTTTTGTCTTGAATCTTTCTGAAACTCTGTGTTGCTTAATGTACCTGCTTTCATTTTGGTTTCGTTTTGGGTATCCCCTACCCTTAGACCAGGTGCCCTTTTGCTTCCTTCAGGGAGACCAGGGTCTCCTACTTCATTGTCTCACCTAGACCTAATCTTTCTCTGGAGTATTCAACGATACAGAGCTAGCCTTTACTTTAAATCTCCAATTAAAACCTACAAATCCATTCCCTCAGGGCCAATTACATAAAACTTTCTAAGGTGTTAAAAGCTGATTAAATGTTAATCTGTTAGCCTTTCCAGGCCTTCAAAGCTTTAACTGAAAAGTGGGGTAGATGTGAAAGCTTTTTTGGGGGGAGGAAGGGAAGGCACAGAAATTATTGAATTTATTAATTTTTTATAGTTTTGCTTATGAGGAGGCCTTTGGACAAACTTAATGGATCATCTAAATTCTCATTTTACATAAATTGGTGAAAAATTCAACAAATCATATATATATAACACATGTATATACCTGCATACATATGTATATACGTATATAAATACACACACAAACACATGGTAAAACTCTGGGCCTCAGTTTCTCCAATTGTTAAATGAGAGAATTGGATTTGATGACCTTCTAGCTCTAACTCTATAATCTTAAAAGCTTAGGAGTTCATAGCCCTTAATAAATAGCTGTGGAATTGAATTGTAAGGGTAGGCTCTACAATGAATACTTGTTTATTATATAAATATAATGCAAAGTGGAGTGCAAAGGAGTGTAGAGGAATTATAAAGTTCCAGGATAGATAGGTCACTGTAGAAAGTGATTATTCTAGGCTTTAATTGCCCATGACTTCCCGTCATGTCCTCTATTCTAGATGTTGACTCCTGTCTCTGTGCATGTGTATTGACATTTGCATATGGTCCCTGATCAGAATGCACTTGCTCTGTCTTCACTTTGGCTTATGAGAATTCTAGCTTCTTTCCAGGCTGAGTTGAACTGCCACCTCCTACCCTTGCATGTGGCCTTTCTTGGCTCCCTCCCCTTGTTACTGTTTATATTCTGTATTTGCATACAGGTGTATAAGTTGTTTCTCTCCAATAGAATGTTATTAATTCTTGGAATACAAAGACTATTTAATTTTTGTCTTTATATGCCTAGTGCCTGGCATAGTCTCTAGCTCTGGGTTGGGGAACCTGCAGCCTCAAGGTCACATGTAACCTTTTAGGTTCTCGGGTGTGGTCTTTTGATTGAGTCCAAGTTTTATAGACTAAATCCTTTTATTAAGGGCATTTGTTCTGTAAAGTTTGGATTCAATCAAAGGGCTGCACTTGAGGACCTAGAGGGCAACATGTGAGCTTGAGGCCCGTAGGTTCCCCACCTGTGCTCCAGCTCATAGTAGGTTAATAAATGCTTGTTGAAAGAATGAATGGATTGTGGCTAAAGCATTGGAGAGGAGCCATTGACATTTGGTTTGGGCTTAGAAGGATTCTTTGAGATGTGGTATTTCAGTTATATAAGATGGAGGGAGAAGACCACTCAAACTATCTGCCTCACTCTTTTGTGTATACCTTTTCCTGCATTGCCTAGCAGAAAGGACCTTTCATATACTGGAAGGGGCAGCTGGGTGGTGGCACAATCGTCCTGGAGCCAAGAAGATCTGAATTCAAGCCCTGTCTTAGACACTTACTAGTCGTGTGATCCTGTACAAGCCACTTATTATCTTTTTGCTTCCGTTTCTTTCACTGTAAAAGGGGATAATAACAACACCTACCATCCAAGGGTATTTGAGGATTAGATGAGATTGTAATTATGAAGGGCTTAGCACAGTGCTTGGAGCATAATAGACATTATATAGATGGTAGCCACCATCACTATCATTTTACTAATACTATTGGACACTCCGCGGTATTTATTGAAAGAACTGCAATCACTTGGATGCAGAACTGGTTGATTGTCACACTTAAAGTAGTTGTAAATGGCCCAATGTCAGTGTTAGAGCTTTTCAGTGGATTGGTTCAAGAGGCTGCGCGTGGCCCTCTGCTATTGAACATTTTTATCAATCACTTAGGTAAAGGCATGTTCATCTCATTTGTGTTTCTTTCTATCCATATTCATTTTTTCTTATAGCACAGCAACATTCCATTACATTTGTGTATCTTTAGCCTTCCCCTAGCTGATGGCATTTACTCCAAGTTCTTTGATATCACAAAAATTGCTACTATGATTATTTTGATATCAGTGGGCTCTTTAATCCTGTCTGCAATACATGCATAGCAGTGGCACCTCTGCCTCAGAGGCAGTGGGCATTTGAGTCACTTTTTAGTATAATAGATTCACTACTTTTAAAGAAAAAATGCCAAGAAGATGAAACTGACACTCTAAATTATTTAAGGCATAAAACCCCACTACTGTGATTGGTACAATATTTGTATGATGTCATTATACTGAAATAGATTTTATTTTACTACTTGTATGCCTTATTAGACTGGAGATTAACTGACATTTTTAAAGGCTACTGAGCTCTAAATAGAGAGATTGAAGAGGAAAATACAATGTAGAAAATTATGTAAAGAATGGGAAGCATCCAGAAACAGAAAGGGTTGCCTCACCACTTATGAAGTAGTGAGCCCTCTCCTCACTCCTGGAAACATTCTGCATAGGCTACATGACCATTTTTTTCAGCAATGTCATAGAAGTAATTATTATTTGAGAAGGGGGCTGGATAAGTGACCTTTAAGATTGTTCCCAGTTTTAGAATCTATTATCTTCTGAAAAAGAAAAGGAGCATAGAAAGGGAAGTGGACCTGGAGAAAGATGTTCAGACTTGATGTTTAACTATTATGGTTTTTTTATTTGTCATGGCGAAGTGCTTAATGTAATATCCAAACCCTTTCCCACATGTTAAGGGAAGGTAAATTGGAATACTTATTGACTTTTCAGTATCATTACCTCTCCAGGTGGCTAGTGGGAGGATGAATCAATCAATCCCAGAGTTCTTAGAAAGATAGAATTAAAAAAAATCCCTCACACTATTGACTCTAAGCTAGCATTTGACAACCAAGATTTTATTTTGCTATTTCATATTATATAGAGGCAGTGTGTCATAGTGGGTATGGTGCCGGACCCAAATTTGGGCAGATCTGAGTTCAACATCCTCCTCTGACACCTGGTAGCTCTGTGACCATAGACATAGCATGTAACCTTTTGAGCCTCAGAGAATTCCTTAAGTGTGGCATACTGTATTTTGCTTTACTGTACTTCATAGACATTGTGTTTTTTTTTTTTTAACAAATTGAAGGTTTGTGGCAACCCTGCTTCGAACAAATCTGTTGATATCGTTTTTTCCAACAGCAAGTGCTTATTGTGTCTCTGTGTCACATTTTTGTAATTCTCGCAATATTTCAAACTTTTTCATTATTATTATGTCTGTTATGGTGATCTGTGATCAATTATCTTTGATGTTACTCTCATAATCGTTTTGGGACTCCATGAATTGATAAATGTTGTGACTGTTCTGACTGTTCCACTGACTGGTTCCCATTTTTCTCCTTCTCCTTGGACCTCCCTTTTCCCTCAGACACAACAATATTGAAGAATGTTACCGAAATTTAGTTGATAAAGCAGTGGCAGGTTTGAGAGGATTGACTCCAGTTTTGAAAGAAGTTCTATTGTGGGTAAAATGCTATCAAACACCATCACACGCTACAGAGAAATCTTTCATGAAAGGAAGTGTCAATTGATGCAATAAACTTCTTTGTTGTCTCATTTTAAGAAATTGTTGCAACCGCCTTAACCTTTAGCCACTGACATCGAGGCAAGACCACCCACCAGCAAGATCATGAATTGCTGAAGTCTCAGATGATGGTTAGCATTTTTAGCAGTAAAGTATTTTTTTAATTATGGTGTGTACCTTGTGTTTTTTAGACATAAAAGTATTGCACAATTAATAGACCATAGCATAGTGTAAACATCATTTTTATATGCACTGGGAAACCAAACTATTGGTGTGACTTTCTTTATTGCAATATTTGCTTTATTGTGATGGTCTGGAACTAATCTGCAATATTTCTGAGGTATGCCTGTATAACACTTATTTACTAAGTTTTATATATGGGTTAGAACCTGAGTGAATTCCAATACACAGGGAGTTACGGATTATTGATGTATAAATGTATTTTGTGTTGATAATGTTTATGCATTTCTATTGAATGTTTGATCCTAATGTAAGGTGTTGTGAGGATACAAATTACAGACATAATGCTAAACGATGCTTTTACTCTATGTAGTTATTTTTTAAACAACATGACTGGATCTGTGATATGGTCAAGTTGGTATAATTATGATAGGTCACATTTATATGGCCCATTAGAAGCAGCTGGTGATGCAGTGATGCTGGTGATGCAACATTGAGCCTGGGGTCAGGAAGATTTGACTTCAAACATGGCCTCAGCCACTTACTAACTGTGTGACCCTGGGTAAGTCACGCAACCTGTTTGCCTTAGTTCCCTAAACTGTAAAATGAGGATAATAATAGCCCCTACCTTCCATGGCATGAGGATCAAATGAAATAATATTTGTAAAAAGTGGTTAGCATAGTACCTGGGATGTAGTAGATTGTAAATAAATGCTTGTATTCCCTTTAGTTTCCGTCCCCTTTTAGGTTTGTAAAGCGAATTCCTCACAAAGACCCTGGGAGGATAGAAATATTTTTTTGTATCTATTTTGCATGTGAGGATACTTGGGATCAGAGAAATTAAGAAATTACCCAGGGTCACACAACTATTCAGTGTTAGACTCAGGACTTGAACCCATATCTGGTATTCCTTCAAATGTACCACATCTATTCCTAGCTCATCATGTTTATTAGAAAAACAACATTTTGGGGCAGTGAATAGAGCATGGGCCCTGGAGTCAGGAGGACCTGAGTTCAAATCCAGTCTCAGATATTTGACATGTACTAGCTGTGTGACCTTGGGCAAGTCACTTAACCCCGATTGCCTCAACTTCCCCCTCCAAAAAACAAAACAAAAACTCAACATTTATTAAGAACTTGCTGTGTGCAGAATACTTTGATAGGACTGAGAGGGAGATATAAATTTAGATAAGACATAACACCTACTCTCATGGAGCTTATACTCTAGTAGGGGGATAGGACACATGTAAAAGTAGCTATATAGCAATAATGCCCTTTTTCCTGGTCTTTTTTTTTAAAGGTCAGAGCACACACCCTTTAAGAAGTATCTATTTCCCCCAAGCCTTGGCTGGAATGGGTGTAATCAGTGGTGTGAATGATCATACCAGATACCAAGTTCTTGAGCAATAGAGTACTCCAGCTAATCAGTGACTTTAGATTTAGTTGTGTTTTATTTTTAAACTGCATTTTCTTGTCACCAAGGACTGTGTCTCCATAAGAGGCCCTCTCTTGACATAGGATCAGGAAGTCTATGTAACTGTTGCTTAATTCCTTCTAGAGAACATGTACTCCCAAACCCGCATGTGCTTTTGCCGAAGAAATCCCACAAAGCTGTGTGGGTGTGACATCTTGAGTTCATTTTGAGGTTTGTATCTGCCATGAAAATTAGTCTAAGCAAGCACAAAAGCTAAACCTGGAGGTCAAGATAATCCTCTATTTTCTGCTAAGCTACATTCCTGCCTTTTTGTATTTATGTGTAGCCAACAGATCTTGCTAGGCTTTGAGTCAATTCTACAACCATAAGATGAAATAATTCATGAGAGGTATAAAGTGCTATGTGAGGTTTGAGGGGAGAGGTTCATTACTAACTGAAAATAATTAGCTTTCTTTAACAACATTTTACATTTGCTTGAAACTCAATTCATATTGATGGACCAGAGCTCATTAAAAAAAAAAAAAAGAAGCACATGTCACATCTCAGCTATTCCTGGGTTCCAAGTTGGGACTGAAAATGGTGTTAATACTTAAGTCTTTCTGATATCATAGATTCCTAGTTGTCTCAACTTTAAGATACTGCTCAGTCATTCCTTTTTTTAAAAAAAATTTTATTTATTTTTAGTTTTCACCATTCACTTTTATAAGATTTTGAGTTCTAAAATCTGCCCGCTTTCCCTCTCCTTGCCCTAAAATGGCCTGCAATTGGTTATAGGCTATGCATGTACAATCATATTAAACATATTTCCATGTTAGTCATTTTATGAAAAGAGAACCAGAACAAAAGGGAAAAACCACTAGAAAGAAAAAAAAACATAAAAAAAGAAAAATAGTAAGCTTTGATTTGGATTTAGACTCCATAGTTCTTTTCTCTGGATGTGGATAACATCTTCCATCACGAGTATTTTGGAATTGTTTTCGATCATTGCTTTGCTGACAAGAGCTAAGTCTATCAAAGCTGGTCGTCACACAATGTTCTGTTACTGTGTACAGTGTTCTCTTGGTTCTGCTCACTTCACTCAGCATCAGTTCATGCAAGTCTTTTCAGCATCCACCTGCTCACTATTTCTTACGGAAAAATAGTATATATCCCAACTTGTTCAGCCATTCCCCAATTGATGGGCATTCCCTCATTTTCCAATTCTTGGCCACCACAAAAAGCTGCTCAGTCATTCCTGAGGAGAGCTGTTGGGGTCTGAAATCAATCCACAAACATTTATTAATTAATTATCTTTACAGTATTAGGATCTAGAAATGTAAGGACAAAAATGAAATGGTTCCCCTTCTCCCCCCCCCAAAATGAGCTTACATTCTTTCTGAGAGACAAGACATAGTTATAAACAAAATAGATCCAAGATAATTTTGAGGGGGAGGGAATTATTGGCTGTGTAAAGATTATAAACGTCATCATGCAAAAGCTGGTCCTTAAGTCTTGAATGGGACTAGGGATTCTAAGAGACAGAAATGGAGAGTGCATTTCATGAATGAGGGACAGCATAGGCATGGAGATGGGAAATGGAGTAATATGTATGAGGAATAATAAAACCAGTTTAACTGGACCACAGAGTATATAGATAGAATCAAAAGTAAGAAGATTGGAAAGATAGGTTGGCGCCAGATTGTAAAAGTCTTCAAATGCCAAACAAAGGAGTTCATATTTGACCTGAGAGGTAAAGAAGAGCTCTTGGAGTTGCTGTGGTCAGGCCTTGGCTTCAGGAAAAAACTGTTGGCTGCTGAGTAAGAGATTGATTAGAGTGAAGAGAAGCTTGAAGCATGGATACCAAAAAGCAAAAGTTGCTGCCATAGTGTGGTGCAGAGGAGATGAGGACCTTTGTGAGAGTGGTGGTTGTGTGAGTAGAGAGAAAGGGACAGATTTGAATGACCATAGAAATGGCAGGAATTGTAACTGATTGGATATGTGAGGTGAAGGAGGAGTGGAAAGAGTTAGTGCAGCTTCCTAATGGGCTTGACTTCTACCCTCTGGGTTTTGGTTAGAATCAGCCCTTCTCATGTTTATATTGACAACATCTTTGCACATTATGGGCCTTTTCTAGTCAGATCTGGAGCTTTTCTATAGTGAAATCAATGGCAACTGCTTTTTGCTAAGGGGTTTATTGGATTTTATGTAGTTAGTGACATGGTATGAAGTGTTCCTAGATGAACTGGTAGCTGATAGCCCGTATTAAGCTACTTCCTCTTTCATTTTTGTGCTTTGTTTTTCCTGTCTGCTCCTAAGAGTCTGGTGATTGTTGGATCCAGCTTACTGTTCATCACACAGATGGTTAGCAGCCTAAAGACAGCTTACTATGACAGGGAATGTTTGATGCTCTGATTGTTCACTGTGGTTTCATCTCAGATTTTTTTAGGCTTCTTTTGCTCTAAAGCTTATAAAGAAAATCAAATAAGAAAGCATGTATTGTAATAATAACTTACATTTATATGGTTATTTGCAATTCCAAGAACTTGAATGCCCATTATTTCATATGATTTCAGTAATCCTGTGAAGGATGCATAGCATGATCTCCATTTTACAGATGAAGAAATTAAGTCTTAGGTGAAGGGTGACTTGTCCAGTTGCGTAAGGTTAATAAGGGGCAGAGCTGGGACTCGTACTCAAGCCTTCTGATTATAAGTCCTATTTTCTCTCTGGAACATCTTGAGTACTTATTGTATGTAAAACATTGTGCAAGGTACTGTGGAAGGACGTAAGGATGCACAAATGTGGCCCCAGCTCTAAAGGAACGTAGTCTAGTTAAATGATTAGCCAAGAGTTTAACAGTAACATAAGACACCAAAATGGAAGAGAGCAAAGGGAAACATACAATTAATTCTCAGATGAGTGCTAGAGATAATATATACTATGAATTTATAGAGCTTTATTGGGTTGGGAAATTACCCCTGAAAAATGGTCTTTTTGCCTCATCTTGTACTCTTCTAATGCCCCAAAGTTGAACACTTCATGAGACAGATCTAAAAGAAAGAAATTACTCTGGGTTGGAGTAGTATAGATGGATTCCTAGAGGAGATAAAACTTAAATTGGGCTTTGAAGGAGGAGCATGGTTTTGGTAAAGAAAGGAGGAAGAGCAGGACATTTCACACAAGATGAGCCAGTTGAGAAAAGGGAGAGAAGCAGGAATGTGTAAGGGGTGCTTAGCAAGTACAGGAGTCAGGTATGAACCTTGGCCAAATATTAGTCTTATTAGGAATTAAGACTGAAAGTAAATTGAAGTCTGATGGTTGAGGACTTTGGAAGAAGTTAAAAAAATCATCAAGAGCTAGTAACAATATCTCCCAGGAAGTAAGAAAATTTGGGGGCAGCCAGTGGGGATAGGAGGGAAAGTGAATGAAACTTGAAGTATTTAAGCTGTTGATTCTAAGGGCTAAGTAGCATTCTATACTTAAAGGGGTAACAGTTCCTTATGAATGGGGCCAGCCTTTCTGAAAAGCAATTTAGAATTATGTACCCAAAATCACCAAACTGTGTATACATTTTGACCCAGCTATACCACTCTTAAGTCTTTACCCTGAAGACACCAAAGAGTGAAGAAAAGGACTTACATGTACAAAAATATTTGTAAGAGCTCTTTTCATTATAGCCCAAACCTTGAAACTAAAGGGGCAAACTCCTATTGGGAATGGACAAAAAAATATGGTATATGAACATGTGATGAAGTGGACAGTTTCAGAGGAAATTGGGAAGACTTCTATGAACAGAGCAAAGTGAGCAGAACCAGGCAAAAGAATTTATACAATGACAACACTAAAACAAAATTATGGAGAAAAACATTTTTGAAAGACATTAGAACCCTGATCAATGGAATGATAAGCCATGAGTCCAGAGGACTGAAGATGAATCTTGCCATCTATCTCCTGCCAGAGAGGTGATGGGCTTAAAATGTAAATTGAGACATGTATTTTATGATATGGCCAATGTGAGAATTGATTTTGTTGGACTATGCATATTTATTAAGAAGGGTTTTTTCCATTTAAAAAATTGTTCAAAGGGAGTAACAGTGTGAGAGAGATAAATGCTTATAAAAATACCAATGATAAAGAAATTTTAAAAAAAGAATAGGGGCAGCTAGGTGGCACAGTGAGTAGAGCACTGGCCCTGGAGTCAGGAGGACCTGAGTTCAAATTCGGACTCACACTTACTAGCTGTGTGACCTTGGGCAAGTCACTCAACCCCAATTGCCCTGCCAAAAACCAAAAAAAAAAAAAGAAATGGCAACAGATAAAAAAGAATAATGGCTCCCAAAGGTACTTCTTATAAACAGAAACTCATGGGAAGTGATAATAAAATTTGCTCAGCATTTCTTTAAAGATTCAATGTAGATTGAATAAAGATTCTATAACCACAGAATCTTAGAACCAAGGGGACCACAGAGATGATCTTGTCCCCCTTTCCCAACCACCATTTTATAGTTTAGGAAATAGTCTAGAGACCTGTTAAATGATTAAATCAAGTTAATATATCTAGTTTATAGCAGAGTTGGATACCCCTTTAGAGAAAGGAAAGGATTTTTTTTTTCTGGCTTTCATCATGACGTAAATATTTCATGCTAAATAAATTTGAAGTGTTGGAAAACTCATGGAACTCAAATGGGGACATTTTTTCCACTTAATTTGTGGCTGTCCAAATAAGATTTATTGATCCAGAATCTCTTTTGCACAGTGAAGGGGATGAAGACGCTCTCCTGGACCTTCAGTGTGTTTTGGTACCCTGAAGTTCTACCCAAGAGTCTCTTCAGATTTTAGAGAGAATAATAACTGATAGAGGGCTGCCTACATTTTCCTGGGCAACCGGTAATAGACATGATATGAACCCCGGAGAAGTTCTAGGGAGGCAAATTTGAGTCCATTATCATGAATTTTCTAAACAAACAGCAAAAAAGTAGAGCTGTCCAAAAATGAAAATATCTACCTAATGGAGGAGTAGGTTCTCTGTTGCTGGAGATGTTCAAATAGAGACCGGATGAACATTTATCACAGATGGTGGAAGAATTCAGTCTCTGTCAAGAACGTGGGAATTGATAATTTCTAAAAGCCATTTTAGCTTCAAGATTCTATAAATCTAGCCAAGAAGGTCTAGATGTGGGGGTGGGACAAATATGTGTCTGTGATTGAAGGCAATGCACAACTTGGAGGGAGAGAATAGAAGTAGGGGGAAAAGAGCTTGGACCAAGATATTATAGTAAACGGAATACCCTGTTTGGATTAAGGATTCCTTAGTGTTGCCCCAAGGGAGCTAGACAGAAGTCTTGGAAATAGAAGCTGCAGGATACTTTTACATATAAAACAAAGCTAGCTGGCATGTTAGCATTTTGTCCATTGTAAGGTGCCTCCTGTATAGGGATACTCTGCGTTCCATTAAATTAGCATTTGTTAAATGCCCGCTGTTTTCAAGATATTCTATTGATGTATGGGAGAGACGTAGTTTTGGTAAGGTATGGTTCTTGCTATCAAGTGTATAGTGTATAGTCTAGTGGAAGGATATGGCAAACACAAAAATAGCTATAATACATGATAAGTCCACAAGAGTTTTGCAAGCAGAGTGATATAAAAGGTCAGTCTTGGGGTCACGAGTAGGGAGGGGAATTACAGAAGTTTTCTTAGAGGACTTGAGTTGGTCTTCCGAGAATGAGAAGACGACCTTTATATAGGGTATGTAGGTTCCTCTGATAAATGGCCATCCTGCCTCTACTTGAACATGTCTAGTGATAGGGAGCTTACTTCCTATAAAATAGATTCAGAAATTCCATTTTTGGATAGTTACACTTTTGAGAAATTCAATAAACATTGAACATGTTAGCGTGTGTGTGTGTGTGAGTGAATGTATATTCCGGGAATTTGCAATGGTGTCAGCAAAGACATAGAGGGAAGAAAGCCAAGATCACAGTTCCCTTTATGTGTACAGGGGAAGATTAGTGTGTGTTAAATGATTTTGCATATAGCATGTCCCAAAAATCTTAGTGTAGTTTTAAGCTATTAAGACTTGGGTTTTAATGCTTTAATACTTAAAACTGAAGCTTTAATAGCTTAAAACTCACCAAGACATTTGGGACACCCTTTTTATTGCAACCTTTAGTGATAGGGTAGATCTGTGGAAGATTTGCAGAAAGACATAAATGAGGATCATGCAGGATGAGATGATGGGGAGGGGTGGTGATCTGCACAGAAGGTTTACCCATATTGTAAGTAAGCAAAGCTATATGACCTACCTGTTAGTCTCTGAAAAGCGTCTTTATGCCATCTGTGGCACGCCAGTGGGCCAGGCTACCTGGCTTATCCTGCAAGTGCAAAGCTCTAGTGTGCTCTTTCTCTCTCTCTCTCCATCCTTACCCTCAGCCATACATACAAAACATGTGCACACAAGATGTATAAATATGCATATCTGTATACATATGTATGCATGACTAAAACCCTAAAACACAGTGTATGTATGTATATGGCACACATGCATACACACATAACACACATGCAAATCCATGTCATTTGGTATCCTTTCCTTATAAGTATCAAGTGCTCAGAAAATACAGTCCTACTGTGCAGGGGCTTAAACTGTATTTGCACCAGTAATAGCTGATGGCTGAGCTGCTTTACCAAATGTGAATTTCAGATTTCACTCAGATCCCAACTCAAACAAATTGACACTAGCGGCTTAAGTGCCTGAAATGGTCTTTCCCTCCCCTTTCCCCAACCCTCCCTCCATTGACATGGAATTCTTCTTTGCTGTTTATTACCTACATGATGTTGGTCAAGGCAGTAAACCACTTTGAGTCTCAGTTTCCTCATCTGTAAAGTGGGGAGAGGTTGGACTAGATGGCCTGTAAGTTTCCTTTCGGCTCTGGACCTGGGATCTTATAACCTAGCCTGGCTTATAAGTTAATAATTTTTTATATTAAAAAACTTTATTGACTAAAAAAACTACATTGTTTTTTTCTATCATTTAGAGAAGAAAAAAGTCTTAATATATTCTCAAGTTGGTATAAGATGAGTTTTTGAGGCTATAATCCCTACTTGTTTGATTGAATCTATAAACCAGTAATGATTATTACTGACGCCTCCATTTTCTCTGTATCTACTGAAGAGGCATACAGTTAGTTGCTTATAGAGTATATCTGAAGGCTTGTTTTCTCTCTAGGGTCCCCCAGATAACAAATAGTCAGCAGAAAATAAAGAAAAGTACTTTCAAGTCTGTGTAGGAGTTAGCAAACATAAATTATTATCTGCTCTCGGTGTGAAGCTGAAATAGGCACAGGGGAAACCATTCTTATTCTTCGCAAGAACTTCAGCATCATAAAATGTGCTCCTTTCAGAGATTCATCTGGGCCCTTCTGACTTGGGGTCTTGGGTTTGACATTTTTGTAGGGCAGGAGAAGGATCTCTCAACTCTAGCACCAATCTGTTGGGAGTCTCATGGGCTGCACCGCATTACTAAATTTAGCTGTCAGGATTCTCTTTCTACCGTGGAGGAGCAGAAGTGAAACCTTCTCTGCATTTTGTCTCTTGCCCCATAGGAAGCCTTATGCTGGCAGCCATGGGAACTTGGTAAAAAGCCAAGCTAAGGGACATCTGATTGCAGAGACCCATGGGAGACTAAAGTCATTAAGCAGAATTAAAAAAGGGGAGGCTTTGTGGATAGGATGTTTTTGGAAGAGGAGAGGGACATGTTATGGACATATTTGTTGGTCAAAAACGTTTCTTGCCATTTGTAGACGTAATGGACTTTACTCTGCATGTTTCTGTGTTTGCTCAAGGCATTCCCAGCTTTTGTTTTGTCAAGCTCTGAGCTGAGTAAAAACTAATCATTTCATAGTCTTTCATACTGAATTGGGGAAAAAGATGGAGGTGGTGTAGATGTGGGTCAGCTGGGCATAGTGACGAAGTTGATTGAGTTTGGAACACTTTGGGAATCATTAACATGTTAATACATGATTACATGGGGTTGAACAGGTGCCTTCCATGATTCTGACTTGAGAAAGCAAAATTTCTGATGTGAAAGATTATTCCCCATAGTCCTACAGGATTAATTTGAGTCTGAATTGTCTGAGGCCTATCTATGCTACATCTCTTGCTCTCAAAGGAGGCTGCTGAAGAGAAAGAAGTGTGTGAACTTGCCCCTTAACACTCCATCAATAACCATTTTACGTCAAGTCAGCTTGACAAGTAATTAAAAATATTATTTATTTATATGTAACATTAATTTTTTAAAAAATTTTGAGTTCTGAGTTCTCTCCCTTTCACCCATTGTGAAGGCAAGAAATATGGTATCAGTTATACATGTGAAATCATGCAAAACATATTTCCATATTAGCCATGTTATTAAAAAAAACCCGAGGGGAAAAAAACACTGAAAAGTCTGTTTCAATCAGCATTCAGACTCCATTAGTTTTTTCTTTGGAGATGGATAGCATTTTTTATCATAAGTCCTTTTGAATTTTGGTATTTGTTAACTGTTTGCTATGTGCCAGGCACTGTGCTATGCTTAGCAATAGTGCATAATGAAATACAGATTTTTTTTCATACCTGTGATTTCATTGGTACAAGAAATACTTTCTACCAATAGAGATGACAACTAATGTGCACTTTGTAGTCTTGGGAGAGTTTAAGTGATCTATCAAGGGTCCCTCAACAAAGATGGAGAGGTTAAGGGACCAACCAAGAGTGTCTCAATTAAAATGTAGAGGTTTTGACCTATCAAGGGTTGCAGGATGTCACAGAGTCTGGCCTTGAATCCAGATTTTCCTGACCCCAAGTTTTCATCTACCATGCCACACTGTAGAAGCCCTGAAAACAAGGAGAGGGATCAGGAAAGGCCTCTTATAGGAGGCAGCATTTGAACTAAGCTTTGAAAGTTGGAAAATTACACTGAATAAGGTAGAACTTTTATTTGAATATTGACAATTTGAAACATTTCTTTTAATGCAATGTTGATAAGGCAGGGCTAGCTACTAATTCCTATCTAGCAAGCCCTACACAGGCAAATTGTGAAGTAAGTCAAGTTTGTCTTCAGATCTGTCTTACTCCAAACTCCCAGTTCTACCTTGTCTTACACATATATTTCCTTCTCTGGTATCTAGCAGTATCCTGCTTTTTCACTAAAAACCTGTCCTCTGAAAGGTATATAACACTTAGTTACATTAATTCATAAATAATTGGCAAGAGCTTTAACTGTTTTCTCTCCTAGAGAAAACTCTGTTTCAATAGAGAAAAAAGCCTTAAGCCTGAGCCTTCTGTCATTCACAAGTCTGTATGCAGCAGTTACTATAGACTTAAAGAGTATTAATTAGTATTAGGCTTGAGGCTCAATAACATTTTAAGCAACAAGCAGTGGTGAGGCTTATATATCACCTCTTCTTGTCTCTTACCACTTTAGAAGACAGCATGCTGTTCTCCTCAAAGCTAGTCAAACATGACCTCAAGTATTTTGACTAGAAAAGGGCAGCGCTACCTTTTAGTTGCCAACCTCAAAGTGTACGCAATTAAAATTAAATTCAGCAAACATTTATTAAGCAAAATATTCTGTTAGGTGTTGGGTGTGTGAGGTACAAGGGAGAAGAGAAAAATAGTTGTTTCTTTCAAGGAACTTCTATTCTACTGAGACTCATTCTTGGTCTTGTTTCCTATTGATTGAAAGAGTTCAGATGAGGAATCAGAGATTATTCTTCACAAAAAGGTGCGGAAATTTCAGGAATCTGTAAGCAGATAGACTGAACCAGCAGTATGATATAACAATGAAGAAAACTAACGTAATCCCAGGCTGAATTAAAGTCACGGTGTCCAAAATGAGGGTGGTGATAGTCTTCCTGTAGTCTAGTACAAATAAAATACTAGTACCAATACAAGCCCCAATAAAACTGAATTTGGAATATTGAGTTCAGTTCGGAGTACCATATTTTAGGAAGAAAAGAAAGGAGATGACTGGAATCTGTTGGACTGACAAGTGTTATTTGAAGCATATCATTTGGGTTATAAACTGACAAGTGTCATTTGGGGTATACAATTTGACAAGTGTCATTTGGAGTGGGTCAGTGGTCTTGATATTCCTCCCCCATACCTATTTTTAACACCTTGGCTCTCAAGGGAGCCCTGAACTTCCATCTTTGTCCATTGTGCTAGGAGTAAAACCCCTGCCCTCATGCAAGTTAGGCTAGTTTTTCCTTAAAAGGTATTGATGTCCTTCTCAAGATTTGGCTCAGGGACTACAGGCTCAGGCTATCGAGCCTGATTATCCAGTGTCACTTTTTGGTTACCTGAGTACAAAACAGCTACAAGAAACTCCATGCATACCTTGATGCTTCATTGGTGAACCATGGTGAACAGCTAAAGAAAGGCAACTTCATTGAGCTGATTAAGCTTGAGATGTCCTCAATGCATATCCTTGTTGACTATTGTTCTCTTGCAATGGCTAAGTAAATCTCCTTTTGTTAACAGTTGGATGACCTACAACTGTCTAATTCTGTTCCAGTATCAAATATAAACTACCAGGAAACTGGCTTTTGTCAGAACCAGCCTAAACCAACCATCATTCCTTAAAAATTCATATATATATTCCAGTCCTTCTCCCCACCCCTTCACTGGGTCTTTTTCAGGACATACTGTGTGTGTGTGTGTGTGTGTGTGTGTGTGTGTGTGTGTATCATCATGGTGTTTATTGCCTGGCTAATTCAAGAAAGGGAGAGAAGGTATCCATTTACCTTTGGGGTATGTATGTAAGGTGTGTTTCTAGACTTCTCAAGCTGGAACTCTGGTTGCCTTTTCCCAGAGGAACAATGCTAAACAAGGTAGATATGTTTTATGGGAAAATGTGCTCCAAATGATAATCAGCTTGTTGTGCTAAAGAATGAGGTGCTTGTGATGGAATTTCAGGAATCTATAAGTAGGTAGGGCAACAGTTCAAGATGGAAGCCAAATAAACTAATGGAATCTCAGAGGTGTAGGGCTAGGAGTAAGAATTCTGCCATTATTTACCCTGTTCTTTTTTTAATTAAGATTTTTTATTTTTAGTTTACAACACTCAGTTCTGCATGTTTTTGAGTTCCAGATTTTCTTCCCCTCCCTCCGCTCACTCCAAGATGGCATGGAACCTGATATATCTTCTACATATACCTTTACATTAAACTTATTTACACAATAGTCAAGTTGTAAAGAAGAATTATGACCAATGGAATGAATCATGAGAAAGAAGAAACAAAACCCCCCCAAAAAAGAGGAAAAAAAAGAGAGCAAATAGTTTCTTTCAATCTGCATTCAGACTCCATGATTCTTTCTCTGGATGTCATTAGCTCTTTCCATCATGAGTCCTTTGGAGTTGCCTTTGAACCTTGTATTGCTGAGAAGAACCAAGTCTGTCAAAATTAGTCATCACAGAATCACTATATCTGTGGTTGTGTACAACATCCTCTTGGTTCTGCTCCACTCACTCAGCATCATATCATGTAGGTCTCTCCAGGTTATTATGAAGTCCGTATCTTCCCCATTTCTTATAGCACCATACTATTTCATTACATTTATATACCACAACTTGTTTAGCCATTCCACAATTGATGGGTATCCCCTTGATTTCCAATTCTTTGCTACCACAAAAAGAGCCGCTATAAATATTTTTGTAAATATGAGTCCTTCTCCTACTTCTGTGATCTCTTTGCGATACAGCCCTAGAATTGGTATTGCTGGATCCAAGGGTATGGACATTTTTATAGCCCTTTGGGTATAGTTCTAAATTGCTCTTCAAAATGGCTGGATCAGTTCACAACTCTACCAGCAATGTAACAGTGTAACAATTTTCCCACATCCTCTCCAGCATTTATCATTTTTCTGTTTTGTCATGTTAGCCAATCTGACAGGAGAGATGTGGTACCTAAGACTTGTTTTGATTTGCATTTCTCTAATCAATAGTGATTTAGAGCATTTTTTCATATGCCTATAGATATCTTTAATTTCTTCCTCTGAAAACTACCTGTTCATATCCTTTGACCATTTCTCAATTGGGGAATGACTTGTATTCCTATAAATTTGACTCAATTCCCTGTATATTTTAGATATGAGGGCTTTATCAGTGACACTAGTTGTAAAGATTTTCTCCCAATTTTCTGCTTCCCTCCTAATCTTTGTTGCATTGGCTTTGTTTATACAAAAAACTTTTCAGTTTAACATAATCAAAATTATCCATTTTGCATTTTGTAATACTATCTCCTGTTGGGTCATGAATTCTTCCTTTTCTCATAAATCTGATAGGTAAACTATTCCTTGCTCTCCCAAATTGCTTATAGTATCAGCCTTTATTCCTAATTGACTTTATTTTGGTATACAGTGTAAGATATTGGTCTATGCCCAGTTTCTGCCCTACCATTTCCAAATTTTCCCAAAAGTTTTTGTAAAATAGTGAATTCTTAGCCCAGAAGATGGATTCTTTGCGTTTCTCAAAAACTAGATTGCTATAGTCATTTACTACTGCATCTTGTGTACCTAACCTATTCCACTGATTCACCACTCTGTTTCTTAGCCAGTACCAAGTAGTTTTGATGACTGCTGCTTTATGGTATGGTTTAATATCTGGTATGGCTAGGCCACCTTCCCTAGCATTTCTTTTTATTCTCTTGATATTCTGGACCTCTTGTTCTTCCAGATGAATTTTGTTATTATTTTATCCAGTTCTGTAAAATAATTTTTGGTAGTTTGATAGGTATGGCACTGAATGAGCAAGTTAATTTAGGTAAAATTATCATTTTTATTATATTAGCTCGGCCTAACCATGAGCAAGTGATGTTTTTCCATTTATTTAGATCTGACTTTATTTGTGTGAAAAATGTTTTGTAATTATGTTCATATAGGCCCTGAATTTGTTTTAGCAGGTAGACTCCCAAATATTTTATAGTGTCTACAGTAACTTTAAATGGAATTTCTCTTTCTATCTCTTGCTGTGGGGCTTTGTTAGTAATGTATAAGAATGCCGAGGATTTATGTGGGTTTATTTTATATCCTGCAACTTTGCTAAAGTTGTTTATTATTTCAAGTAGTTTTTTACTTGATTCTCTAGGATTCTCTAAGTAAATCATCATATCATCTGCAAAAAGTGATGGTTTAGTTTCTTCTTTGCCTAGTCTAATTCCTTCAATTTCTTTTTCTCCTCTTATTGTTAAAGCTTACATTTCTAGTACCAAACTGAATAATGGGAGTGATGATGGATTATCCTTGTTTCACCCCTGATCTTATTGGGAATGCATCTAGCTTATCCCCATTACATATAATACTTCCTGATGGTTTTAGGTAGATGCTATTTATAATTTTAAGGAAGTCTCCATTTATTCCTATGCTTTCTAGTGTTTTTAATAGGAATGGGTGCGGTATTTTGTTAAAGGCTTTTTATGGATCCATTGAGATGATCATGATGTTTCTGCTAGTTTTGTTGTTGATATGATCAATTATGCTGATAGTTTTCCTAATATTGAACCAGCTTTGCATTCCTGGAATAAATCCTACCTGGTTGTAGTATATTATTCTTGTGATAAGTTGCTGCAATCTTTTTGCTAATTTTTTTTTAAAATTTTGCACTAATATTCATTAGGGAAATTGGCCTATAATTTTCTTTCTCTGTTTTGACTCTTCCTGGTTTGAGTATTAGTACCATATTTGTGTCATAAAAAGAATTTGGTAGGACTCTTTCTTCACTTATTTT
Source organism: Trichosurus vulpecula (assembly GCF_011100635.1). Classification (NCBI taxonomy): domain Eukaryota; kingdom Metazoa; phylum Chordata; class Mammalia; order Diprotodontia; family Phalangeridae; genus Trichosurus; species Trichosurus vulpecula. Next base: position 338,967,992 of record NC_050576.1, on the reverse strand, counting down.
TCCAAATAGTCTAAAAGTATAGGAATTAGTTGTTCTTTAAATGTTTGATAGAATCACATGTAAAACCATCTGGCCCTGGAGATTTTTAACTAGGGAGTTGATTGATGGCTTGCTCAATTTCTTTTTCTGAGATGGGGTTGTTTAGGTACTTTATTTCCTCTTCTGTTAACCTGGGCAATTTTTATTTTTGTAAATATTCATCCATTTTCTTAAGGTTGTCAAATTTATGGGCACACAATTTGGCAAAATAATTCCTAATTATTGTTTTAATTTCCTCTTCATTGGAAGTGAATTCACACTTTTCATTTTTGATACTGGTAATTTGGTTTTGTTCTTTTTTTAAATCAAATTGACCAAAGGTTTATCAATTTTTATTGGTTTTGTCATAAAACCAGCTCTTAGTTTTATTTATTAATTTAATAATTTTCTTGATTTCAATTTTATTAATCTCTCCTTTGATTTCCAGTATTTCTAATTTGGTATTTAATTGGAGACTTTCAATTTGTTCTTTTTCTAGCTTTTTCAGTTGCATGCCCAATTCATTGATCTCCTTTTTATGTATTTTATTCATGTAAGCATTTAGAGATAGAAAACTTTGCCTAAGAACTACTTTTGCTGCATCCCATAAGTTTTGGTATGTTATCTCATTATTGTCATTCTCTTAAATGAAATTATTAATTGTTTCTATGATTTGTTCTTTGACCTGCTCATTCTTTAGGATTAGATTATTTAGTTTCCAATTAATTTTTAGTTTATTTTTCCATGGTCTTTTATTAGAAGTAATTTTTATTGCATCATGATCTGAAAAAGATATGTTGACTACTTCTTCCTTTCTGCACTGGATTGTGAGGTTTTTATGCCCTAGTACATGGTCAACTTTTGAGTATGTGCCACATACAACTGAGAAAAAAAAATATACCTTTTTATCCTCATTCAGTTTTCTCCAAATGTCTATCATATCTGCCTTTTCTGAAATTCTATTCACCTCCTTAACTTCTTTCTTGTTTATTTTGAGGTTAGATTTATCAAGTTCAAAGGGGGGAGGGGAGTTGAGGTCCCCCACTAGTATAGTTTTGCTGTCTATTTCTTCCTGTAACTCCCTTAACTTCTCCTCTAAGAATCTGCATGCTATACCACTTGGTGCATATATGTTAAATAATGATATTGCTTCATTGTCTATGGTGCCTTTTAGCAGGATGTAGTGTCCTCCTTATCTCTTTTAATTAATCTATCTTTGCTTTTGCTTTGTCGGAAATTAGGATTGCTACGCATGCTTTTTTTGCTTTAGCTGAAGCACAATATATTCTACTCCAGCCTTTTACCTTTACCTTGTGTGTATCCCCTTGTTTCAAATGTGTTTCTTGTAAACAACATATTGTAGGATTATGCTTTTAATCCATTCTGCTATCTGCCTTTGTTTTGTGGAAGAGTTTATCCCATTCACAGTTATGATTACTATCTGTGTCTTTTTCTCCATCTTATTTCCCCCAGTTTATGCTTTTATTTCTCCCTTCTCCCTTCCACTCCTCAAAAGAGTTTTGCTTTTACCACTGCCTTCCTCAGTTTACCCTCCCTCTTAATTCCCCTCCCTTATCTTACCTTATTCCCCCTCACTACTTCTTCCCTCCCGTCTTACCACCTCTTCCCTTTTCTTTCCCTTCCTACTTCCTGCAGGACAAGTTTGATTTCTATACTTATCAGAGTATGTTATTCCCTTCTTGAACCAAATCTGATGAGAGTAATCCTGAAATACTGCTCTTCTCCCTCTCTTCTTTCCCTTTACTATAATATGTTTTTTGCCTCTTCATGTGATGTTATTTACCCTTTTTTACTACCTCCTTACATCTTCTCCCAGAACCATCCTTTTATTATTTTTTAGCACTATATCAGTTATTTTATACTGACATCCAGTCTATGTATATCCCTTTCAATTGTCATAATAACTGTACTACTCTATATATAAAACATACAAAACAAGGTAATCCTATATAAGGATGTAAATAATTTGCCCTTATTGATTAACAACAGTTTTTCCCCTGTTTACCTTTTTATGTCTCTCTTGAGTTTTGTATTTGAAGATCAGATTTTCCATTGAGCTCTGGCCTTTTCATCAGGGAGGTCTGGAATTCCTTATTTCATTGAATGCCCATCTCCTTGCCTGAAAAATTATGCTCAGTTTTGCTGGGTAGTTGATCCTTGGTTGTAGTCCAAGCTCTTTTGCCTTTCGAAGTATCATATTCCAGTTTCTCCTGTCATTTAATGTAGAAACTGAAAGATCTTGTGTGATCTTGACTGTAGTTCTTTGACATTTGAATTGTTTCTTTCTGGCTGCTTGGAGTATTTTCTCCTTGACCTGGTAATTCTGGAACTTGGCTATAATATTTCTTGGAGTTTTCAATTTGGGATCTCTTTCAGGGGGTGATTGGTGAATTCCTTTGATGACTATTTTGCCCTCTGGTTCTAGGACCTCAGGGAAGTTATCCTTGAGGATTTTTTGGAAGATACTGTCCAGGCTCTTTTTTCATCGTGGCTTTCTGGTAGACCAATAATTCTTAGATTGTCTCTCCTGGATCTATTTTCCAGGTCAGTTGTTTTTCCAATCAGATATTTCATGTTTTCTTCTATTTTTTCATTCTTTAGATTTTGTTTGACTGATTCTTGATGCCTCATAGAATCATTAGCTTCTCTTTGCTCAATTCTAATTTTTAATGAATTGTTATCTTCATTTTGCTTCCGAGTTTCCTTTTCCATTTGGTTAATTTTACTTTTCAGGGCATCATTCTCTCTAAATAGATTCTGAATCTCCTTAGCCATTTTGCCAACTTTACTTTTTATAGATTTGTTCTCATCAGTGATTTTTTTTTTTTTTACCATTTTTTCTTTTACCTCTCTAATTTGGTTTTTAAAATCCTCCTTGAGCTCTTCCAGGAGTACTTTTTGGGCTTGAGACCAGCTCACATTCCCTTTTGAGGTTTCAGATGTGGGTATAGTGTCCATGCTGTCCTCTTCTGAATTGGTATTTTGATCGTCTCTGTCTTTGTAAAAAGAATCTATGGTCCTCAGTTTCCTTGAGTTCTTCTTCATGTTGGTTAACTTTTTCCTTGATTTAAAGTGGATTTCTGCTCCTGGGGCTCAGTGGACTCTGTCCCAGGTTTCTTGTTCTGAGAATTGTGGGCCTAGTTACTGGCTTTGTGTGCTATGGTCTCTGGTTTTGTGAGGTGTGGGGGAGGGTGGTCTCAGCTGTTGTCTGTCCTGGTGTCTGCCACTTCTCCTGGCTGTGAGAAGGCACCTCTGGGTTCCTGGTATTGACCCTTGCTGGCTCCACCCTCCTGGACCTTGGGAATTCCCACTTTTTGGCTACTGAAGTCCCACTTCTGGCTCTTCTATTTTAAGACTGCTCCCAAGGGAGTATTATCTGGGTGAAAGGGAGGGATGAGAGTCATTTTATTTTGTCATCATGTCTCCCAGAAATTCAAGAAGGCAAGTTTCAAACCTTTAGACTGCAGACTGCAAGACTCAGGAGTAGTTGTTCTTGCAGCCGTAGGTGCTGCGCTGCTGCCTCCCATAGCTCCAGCAGACTCCCATCCTGGCCTGGGAGGCCTGGGGATCACCACCAGTTTTGTGTGCCCAGCATGGATTGCTGGCTGAGTTCCATAGCTCCTTCAGCTTTGGTATGGTCTTGTGCAGCTCCATGTGCTGGGTGCTCTCCCAGCCTACAGATCCATACTGTTGATCCTGTGGACTCTCCTGGCTTGGAAACTTGCCCCATTCAGTCTGCTAGTGGCTTCTAACTCTCTCAAATCTGCTCAGATTCATTTTTTGGAGGTGTCTGACAGAATTTGTGAGAGAGCTCTGGTAAGATGCTGTTTTCATATGGCCATCTTGGCTCCGCCCCACCTCTCCCCCATATCTATCCACCCTGTTCTGTACTTATCAGGAGTATTGTGTTCAGGTCTTGGTCCCACCCTTGAGAAAGGAAATAAGAACTTGGAGTTTGTCTGGAAGGGACCAGACCATAATGTGAATTACCTTGATATCCTGTTATAATGCCCCAAACTGACTATAAGAGCAGTATAGCAACATACCTAGGGGCAGAGTAAAGACTTGCTGCCCACAGAGAACAGCTCAGGGTAATATGATGGTATCACCAGAGGGTATTAACAAGCATGGATTTCCACGGCCACATGACTCTGGCCACATGTCCCTTATGTGTGTGCCTTAAATACATGTATCTTGGCCCATGGGTTTCTGACATATAACCCTTAATTCATGTTCCCTGGTCACACATATTTCCTGTGCATGTCCCTTCCATGAGTGGTCGCTGTCATGCATATTCTCTGCATATATACCCTGCTTTTCATCATAGTAATATGTGGCAGAGAGGATTTTCACCTAGGTATATAATGGACATATATGAGGCCCTTTATAATTCAGAGGTTGGGTGACTTCCGTATGGTCTTAGGCAAGTCACTGGGCCTCTGTTGTTTTATATGTAAGATGAAAGATATGGATTAGGTGAAAAAATTTCAGATCTCCATCTCTAAAAATTTTGAGAGTACAAGTATAAGATAGGACAGGAAACTATTCATGCAAACTCATAGAACTGTGGTGATTTGTTATCATTGGATTTGATGCCTGAAAAGAATGATAGATCTCATCAAGCACAACCCCCTCATCTTATGATAAGTTAAGTGAGATCTAGTGGGAGTGACTTTCCCATGACATTGATAAATGTATTAGGAGAGTACTATATTTCAGTTAAATCATGTGTTAAAAGGCTTTCATGGACTGGCCCAGAAATGTAAATATCCCGTAAAATGTTTCTGTTGGACAATGTGCTCAGATTTCAGAGTTGACTTTCAAATTAATTCTTGTATACAACCTAGTTCATTACTTTGGAGATGTCCTGTATTTAAAAAAAATACCGATTCTATTCTCTGAGCCTTTGTTTTTTATGTTTAGGCTGAGAATCTTTAAATTCTTCCTATATTCAGAGATCCTGTGAGTCTATAGCACTTACATTAATATTACCTCTCTCACAGCACTCCTCCCCATCACCTTTACTTCTAAATCTCCAATTTTTTCCTTTCCTAACCACATCTTCTAGCCATGAGTGAATCCACACATACAATGGAAAAAGTACAGGAAACTCCATGTTCTACATTGCCAAAGAGGAGCATTGAGATTTTTTAAGGCTCTGCCTGTAAATACACTTACCTTTCTTTGTGCCATGATATCACCTATTAAGAGTGCTTTTGTTGCTATAAAGCCCATTCTATGGAAGAACAAATGCGATAGGAAGGATAATGATGATGCTGAGTCTCAGTTTCTTCATCTGTAAAAAGGGGGATAGGACTAAATGATTTCTAACGTATCTTCTAGTTCTAATTGCTGTATTTTTCTGACCATTAAAAATCATTTATACATACACCTGTACCTGCTATAATGCTAATATCTATACAAATATAGATATTTGTATAAAGAGATATGGTAAGTATTTAATGTGTGTATATACATATATATGTGTATATATATATATATATATATATATATATATACATATGTATGTAGTGTGTGTACGTGTACGTCATAGAGTTGTTTTTCAGTTGTGTCTGACTCTTTATGACCCTATTTGGGGTTTTCTTGGCAAAGATACTGGTGTGGTTTGCCATTTCCTTCTATAACTTATTTTACAGATGAGGAAACTGAGGCAAACAGGGTTAAGTGACTTGCTCAGGGTCACACAGCTAGTAAGTATCTGAGACTGGATTTGAATTCAGGACTTCTTGATTCCAGGCCAGGCACTCTATCCATTGCTTCACCTGTGTGTGTGTGTATGTGTGTGCGCACACACATACACACACAGGGTATCCTAAAAGTCTTAGTGCAGTTTTGAGCTTTTAATAACAGAAAACTGCACTAAAACTTTTGGGACAGTCTATATTCACACATGCATACATTTGTTGTTCACTTGTTTCAGTCGTGTTCAACTCTTCATGATACCCATTTGGGGTTTTCTTGGCAAAGATACTAGAGCAGCTTGCCATTTCCTTCTCCAGCTCATTTTACAGATAAGGAAACTGAGGCAAACTGGGTTAAGTGACTTGTCCAGGGTCACATAGCTAGCAAGTGTCTGAAACTGGATTTGAACTCAGGTCTTAATGACTCCAGGGCCAGTGCTCTATCCACTGTACCACCTAGCTACCCCATGTACATACACACATGCACAAAACACACATGTACATATATACACATACGTATATATTTGTGTACATGTACAGGTCTGGACCTATGATTTCACTGGTATAGGGAACTCTCACTGAGGAAACTGCATCTACTAATGTAGATGGCAACAATCCTGCATCTTAATAATTTTAGAGAGTTGCCTGGGACGTTCAGAAGGCTGTAGTGACTTGTCTCTGGTTGTATAGTAAGTGTAAGAGGCAGGACTTGGGTCTTCCTTTTTCTGAGGCTGACACTATTTCCTATACTACAGTGTACTTTATTCTTAGAGTAAGAATTATTATTATTCTTCAGAAGGTAGTAGAAAGGGGTAGAAAGGTGGTCTTCACGTCAGGAAAACCTGGGTTCAAATCCTGCTTTTAACACATGATGGATGTATGACTCTGGATCAGTCATTAAACCTCTCTCATTGTCCTCAACAACTGTTTATGAGTTGCTGAGAGAGTCTGTATTAGTAGAGGGAATTTACAAACTGGGAATCCTCTGCACTTATAAAATTGCGTAGTTGAGCCAAGATAGGTGCTTTCTGTTTTACAGTGCACTTACAATGTACAACAAAGGTAGGTATTAAGGGTCAGAGAAATTAAATGACTTGACCTTAGGTCATACAGCTAATAAGTACTGGAGACAGAGCAGTGAAGTAAACAGTAATGTGGGCATGGAGATAACTATCTGATAAGAAAGTGGCTCAAATGCAGAGAATAGATTGGCAGAGATCTTGTAAGATGCTTGAAATAGACTGAATTTCATGAAGTGCAAATATCAACTTAGCAGTGCTCTGCACACAGTAGGAAGTTAATAAATGTTGGTCGAATATTGAATGTAATATCTAAAAACATGATAGCTCTAGTGACTTAGTCACTGACTTAATTAGAAACCGTTAGCCTTCCCACGGGCAAAATTTCCTGTTATAAATATTTAGCTGATAACATCTGCTTTCTATGTTGTGGTGCACATCTGTGTTAAATTCATGCTTATTGGTACTTGTTACAAAATCAGACTCTTTAAGAATCATGGTTCATTTTCAATCCTACCTTCACATATTCTGATGATCTGAAAATGAAAATTAAATTAGAGACCTTGCAAAAAGTTTTCTCTTCACAGTAGCTTTTGGATAATCTGATATTTTGCTGCCAAATGTAAATAATTCAGGGGGCAGTTTTATCACTGCCCTGTGTTAAATCAGTTGGGTCTTAAAACTCAAGAATAATAGATTTGTTTTCCTTCAAATGACCCCTGAGAAGAAGTTAAATGAAGAAGAAACTTGATAGATCTTTCCCAAGTTTAACAATTAGGCCCCTGCATTAAGCTTGGTGAGACTCGGAGATGTTGTATGACTTTCTCAGCTAGTATGAGTGAAAATTAGAATTTGGGCCTGTGCTCATGACTCTAAGGCCTATGCCTTTTTTTTTCTTCTTCCAGTTTCCATGTTCATATTGGTGAGACAGGGTATTGATATGAAAAGATAATCAATGATAGAAGACAGGTTATGATAAGTCTCAATGACTCAATCAACACATGTACAAGGACCTCAGAGGAAGGAGTGAGCGGTCATGGAATGGACAGCAGCATGGGAGCCCTTGCTTCTCTTGGGTTTCATGTAATTTTTGAGGGGGGGAGGGGGACTTAGAGATTATCTGGCCCCCATTTTACAGATTAGGAACTAAGACATGTTGAATCGAGCAACATAAACACAACTAATTTTTGGCAAAGTTGGAATTAAAAGTTCTGCTGGCCAACAGTACAGTATTATTGTACTGTTATTAGACTATGCTCTTTTCAAAGGTTGGATAGAATATGGATAATTGGAGAGGAAGGAATTATTATTAAAGGATAATTATAATGTTTGCAAAGTGTTTTGTATAATATTATTTGATCCTTACAATAACCTTGTGAGGTAGGTACCATTATTATTTTTATTTTATGAATGAGGAAACTGAGGCTGAGAAAGGTTAAGTGATTTACCCAAGGTCACACAGCTAGTAAATGACTGAGGTAGGATTTGAGCTCAAGACTTCCTGTTTTCAATTCCAGCACTCTATTGGTGGGTCTAAGTTATAGAGGGTTTTGAATACCACAGTTAGGAACCAAGCAGCTTAAAGTGGTCACATTACTGGAATGCATATTGACTATTTACATTGGGCTGGAATCAGTTACAATATTTTACTTAATTATAACGTCGAATGGTGCTAATTTCAAATACACATGATCCCTTCAGGAGATTCACTTTTTTGTACCATTCGGAACTACCTAGCTATAGTATAATCTGGCTTTGGTGCGTGCCTTGAACACCCATGTGGACGATGCTATCTTATGTGGTACAGGTATGTTCCAGATATCCTTAAAACATGGGGATAACTGACGTTTATGTAGATAGCACTTTACATATACTATCTCATTTGGACCTTGCAACAATTTCAAGATATAGGTAGTACAGGTATTATTATTTCCATTTTGTGGAAGAGGAAACAGAGTCTCAGAGAAATCCTATGACTTCCTTATGGGGTTATGGTGATATAACTGTTAAGGATTATAAGGGGGAATTTCAACTCAGATCTTCTGATTCTAAAGTGCAGAACTTTCTGGCATCACATTACTTGGTATTTTTTTTCCAGTAGGCAATGGTGAACTTCTGAAAGATTTTAAGTAAAAGATCAAATCTACATTTCAAGAATATTAATATAGGGCAGTATATGGGGCTGGAGGAGGAGAGAATGGAGAGAGGAAGGAAGCTACAGTTTCAACTGTCAAACCAACCAGCATTTGTTAGGTGCTTAGTTTGTGCCACGTGCTGTGCTCCTAGTACAGTTACAAGCAAAAGAAAGACACTTTGCCCTCAAGGAGCTTACATTCTAATAGGGATGACAATGCACTGAAGGGAGCTGAAAAGGTGATGGAGACAGGGGTGGGAAAGAATCTATGATGGGGCATGGAGGAGAAGTTGGGAGAGTCAGGAACTGGCTGTAGGCAGGAGAAAAGTGAAGAAGTGAACAAGAGTTTAGATGTTTAGCAATAAGGCCCTAGAAAAAGTGTTGGCAATGGGAAGAGAAAGGAAGGAAGAGATTTGAGAGGCATTCCAAGAATGCATAGGACTTGAAAATTAGCTTGTTGGAATCAACAGTGACTGCAAGGTTTTGACTTTAGGTAACCAACAAAACCTGAGAATCCAGTTGATTCATATAGAAATGTGATAAGCTAATTTTTTTATCTGTACCTCAGCACCCATAGATGGTGTTACCAGTGGCTGGGTGTTGGAAGGACTTCCTTGACGAAAAAGGGAATCCTGCTCCTTGGGACTAAAAGACAAAGTTTATTCGTAGAGAAACTTGAACCTAAATATGGAGACTCAGGCATTTTCCTCAAGCTTTTTGCTTCATTAGGCCCCAACCCTGGCATTCCATGCTAAATTCCCCCAATAAAGCTTAGGTATGACAAAGAACTATGGTTTTGCCATATGGTCAACAGAATCTCTCTTCAATGAAAAGGTATTCAATGTAGAAAGTAGGTTTAAGTTTTAGGACCTTTATTTCTTGCATCACAAAAGAAATGTTTAAGCGACAAAAGACCTCTTAAGTATCTATTAACAAATATATAAGCCATCAAATAATAACCCATCATTCCTATTATATTCTCCTGGGAGGTAAAGATAATTATTTTTAGACTGCTAAGCAGATATTTAACATTTGTCTTGGTTCTGTACTGTCTGAACAACTCTCTGACCCAGATCTTTTGTTTACTCAGGCAGGGAGATCTTTAGTCTTTTCTGGTTCAGGATGATTGGTTTATTTATCGTTTTCCCCTCTGAGAAGTGGTGTAGTTGCAAGAAATACCTGCTTCTGAGCAGCCAGAGCTGGTTCAGGAACTCCAGACCTCTTCACATTCGTGAGGTTAATGCCAAGACAGGAAAATATTTGTCTGGATCTCCGGATCGATGACCAAGCAGAAGGGGTGACCCAAGGAAGAGGTGATTCAGGACTATCCATGAATGTACCTATTTTCACTTCCATGCGTTCATAGCCCCCATGGCCACTGGCAGAGAAGAGGAGAAAAATCTTTTCCCCCACACTGGCCCCAGTTGCTAGGATTCCAAAGGAGAGATTTTGATGGATCTTTCCCAATCCAAAGAGCATTTATTGAATGCTTATGTGGTATCAGGTACTGTGCTAAGTTCTAATAATGCAAAGAAAAGCAAAAAAACCAGTTCCTATTGTAAAGGAAGAGAAGGAAAGTGGGAGGGAGAATGGGAGGGAGAGAGAGAGTGTCCTTGTACATCTCTTCTTATAACCTACTGAGGGGGAAGCTCTTTGTGACTCATTTACCAATCATTACAACCTCCAGTCATGGGGATATATGAAGACATCAATCTCCATGGAACCAGGGCACCGGCTTCGTGTGTTTGATACTGTTAAAGTAGCAGCATCATTAAAAACATTTTATCTGACTATAAAAAGCAACAATAAATATTTCTAAAATGAGCTGTTTATTAAAATAGATGTTATGGACAACATTACTGTTTAGCTACTGTCATACAACATGAAGTAAAACCTACGGGATTCCTCAACCTGATCGCCCTGGATCTTTTTATCATCCTCCCACCATGCAACTCATGATTTATGCAACATTTTAAAAAGCGTTGTGACATAATGCCTTCGATGTGATGTGTCATCTTTAACCTGTAATTAAAACAGAATAAGCTTTAATGAGCTTCTTTAGTTCTTTCTCCTCTGAGCCATTGAATAAAATCAAGCAAATGACAAAGGAGTGCTGAAATGTGATTCCTCCGACCAATTTCCCTATCCTAGATGGAAAGGAAGATAGAACACTTACTTTGAGGCAGATTTCCTTTCAGTTAACATTCAAGTCACAGAAAAAAAAAAAAGCGCTAAACTATTGACTTACGGTTACTTCAAAGGTAAAATTATTTGAAAAGTAGAAGTTGCTTTATATTTATGCATTTCAGTACGATTCCTGAGAAGTCCCATTTACTGTCATGGAATGCACTCAGCAAGCCACAAGTGCAGTAAAAAATGCATGCCCCAAATGTACACGGGAATAAGGTCAAGAGCTTTTGGGTTGGGAATTTGCGATGTGCTGCATGCTTCTTATACAGCAAAGAGATTCATATTCTTCACTCCCAAGCCACTTAGAGCCTAAGTGCTCTGAAAGTTACAGGTGTGTTTCAGTTATTTATAAAATCTTTTTGAAAGTAATTTTCCTTGCATGTTTTGTAGATGCTTATAGCCACACTCAGCAAATGCCCACGGGAAGTCCTGCCCTGCTAAGAGGGCATTTCTTTCCTTCCTTTTCTACTTTTTTCTTCCTCCACTAAGGCTGTTTTCATTTGCTCTGAACCAATAATGCATAAGGTCCTATACAGCCTGCAAAATCAAGACAATTTTTGTTCAGTGAATGCAGATCATACAAAAGAAGTAAGGAATGATGGGAAATGTAGATTACAGTTAGATTTGGATTAGATTAGTGTGAATCAAGAATCCTCTGAAATGGTCACATTATTCTAATTCACACTGCATATCTCCATTGGGCTGGAACCAATTACCGTATTTTACATTATTATAACGTTGGATAGTATGAATTTGAATATATGTGGCCTCCTCAGGGGATTCATATTCACACTAATAGGAACATATATATATATATATATATATATATATATATATATTCTCTGACTCCTTGCTTCAGGGAATGGTAGTACTCACTATGATTGCTTTATTAGAATATATTCTCTCTCTTTCTCATATTTTCTACAAGGATGTCAAATGAATATTCCTAAAACAGAGGTTGTATCAGGTCACTCTCTTGCTCAAAAAGCTTCAATGACTCCCTATTGCCTCTTGTATAAAATATAGCTCTGCACTTAAGGCTTTCTGCAGTCTGGCTCCTGATAATCTTTATGGATTTTTACAATATTCCACTTCTACCCTACCTAATTGCCTACTGACTGCCAGCCTAACTGAAGCACAAGAGGGAAAAACATAATATAGAATGTGCCAGGTAGGTCAAACCAATGCCACCGTCTTAATTATCAGTTTCCTTTGGATCTCATTGGAAGCAGCCAGGACCAAGACCTTAAGAACTGTGGTGGCCCTCTAGACCCTGCTTCCAGTTCTGTCATCATAGCAATCATGCTTCTTTTTTACCTTTTTATTTTTAGTTTGCAACACACGATTCTACATAATTTTGAGTTTCAGATTTTCTTCCCTCCCTCCCCCCCTCCCCAAGATGGCATGGAATCCCATGTAACTTCCACATGTAACTTCACATTGAATTAATTTACACACTAGTCAAGTTGTGGAGAAGAATTATCACCAATGGAATGAATCATGAGAAAGAAAAAACAGAACCAAAAAAAACACAACCCAAAAACAAATACAAAAGAGAGAGAAAAAAAGGGGAGAAAAAGGCGAGCATGAAGTGTGCCTCAATCTGCATTCATACTTTGTAGTTCTTTCTCTGGATGTAGATAGCATTCTCCATTGTGAGTTCTTTGGAGTTGTCTTTGCACATTGTGTTGCTGGGAAGAGCAAAGTCTGTCAGGGTTAGTCCTCACAGAATCCATACATCTGTGGTTGTGTATAATGTTCTCCTGGCTCTGCTCTGCTCACTCAGCATTACGTCGTGTAGATTTTTCCAGGTTGTTATGAAGTCCATACCATCCCCGTTTCTTACAGCACAATACTATTCCATTACCTTCATATACCGCAGCTTGTTCAGCTATTCCCCAATTGATGGGCATCCCTTTGATTTCCAGTTCTTAGCTACCACAGAAAGAGCCACTATAAATACTTTTGTATATATGGGTCCTTTCCCCACTTGTGTGATCTCTTTGGGATACAACCCTAGAAGTGGTACTGCTGGGTCAAAGGGTATGAACATTTTTATAGCCCTTTGGGCATAGTTCCAAATTGCTCTCCAAAATGGCTGTATCAGTTCACAACTCCACCAGCAATGTAACAACGTTCCAATTTTCCCACATCCTCTCCAGCATTTATCATTTTCCTGCTTCTTATGGAGAGGAGGCCTACCATTCTTGCTACGGTCAATACCAACCACTGACCAACCTCCATTGATGGGCAAGGAAGCCCAAGAGGTCTGAAAATAGCATCTCCCAGACAATCAGCTATGCTCTCAATCTGGTTCTGGTGGCCATTACCTGGGGGAGCTGTGCTTGTCATGATGTGACTTGGCTACTGCCTCCTTAGATGCTTACGGCTCTTGATTCTTTAGTTACTCTTCAAAAGAAAGTTCTCACCACCAAAGTCTTTTTTAACTGGCTTAGTATTAGAAATTTATACACACACATCAATGGAAATGACATTAAAGAAGATGCATTACCATCTGCTTTGCCACTGTATCTTGAAGATTACTGGCTTGCAGCGGAAAATTCCTGTATGTGTTGTCTAACCCATTAGAATGTAAACCCTTTGAGAGCAGGAACTGTCCCACCCTTCTATTTGTATGCCCAACATTTAGCAGAGCACATTGGTTGTAGTGATGCTTAATAAATGCTTTTTTATTCATTTTGTATTAATCATTTCTGAATTCCAGAAAAAATGTCCTGCTGGATGTTCCCAGGTCTCCATATCCATTCCTGTCATCAGGACTTTCACAGGCTAACTGGCCCTCATGCCTGGAGTGCTCTTCTTTCTCACTTATGCCTCTTGGAATATTTAGCTTCCATCATGGCTGAGCTCAGGTGCCATCTCCTACCTGCAGCCTTTTTCAATCTGGCTAGGACTCTCTAAAATTATTTTGTATTTACTATTTGCTTTCATATTATGTTCCCTCTGCAAAATGTTACTTCTTGAAGGCAGGAACTTCATTTTTGTCTTTATAGTTGCCATTCTTAGATCTGTCCACTACACACAATAGGCACTTAATAATTGCTTGTTGGACTAAAGTGATGATTGCACTCTTACTTGTTGGGTTGAAGATTTCACTGAAATATTTCACGATCTGTGAATTGGGCTTGAAGTACTATTGCTGAGAAATTATTTCCTGCTTCACTTGAGTACCAGGTGATGCTTTCATCTTTGGTAAAGTGGTTTTTTCCAATATCAACTTTCCAGCAACTGAGTCTGGGACCTGTGTTCCCAGTCTGTTTGGTGTAGTGGGCAAGAAATCATTTTAGGCAGCTAGGTGACACAGTAGATAGAATACTAAGTCTGGAGTCAAGAGTACCTGAAATACAACCGTCCTCAGACATTTACTAGTTATGTGACATAGCAAGTCACTTAACCTCTATTTGACTCAGTTTCCTCTACTGTAAAATTGGTATCATAATAGCAAGTACCTCCAGAATTATTGTGAGGATCAAATGAGATACTATTTATAGAGCACATAGCACAGTGCCTGGTATATAATAAGTGCTTAAAATGTTATTATTATTATTGCTATTGGGTATTTTCAGAGAGAATAATCCTCTCCCAAAGGATAGGCACCATTAACCTCTATTAAACCTTCTCCTATATCCATGAATAACTTCACTGAAATTTATTTTAGCAATGACATCTGCACAAGGGACAGAGACAATTTCCACAGGTCAGAGCCTCACAAGAAGTCTATCATGATCAGGATTCTCAAAAAAATGGTGTGTTTCATAGTTAATTCTATTGTTCCATTTCAGGTGTGCTGCAAAGAGAATTATATAGATCTAGTTCCTGCTTTATAGGAGGAAGGAAGTCAAGGAAGACGTGCTCTTGTGGACGTGTCTGCTAGATTTGTAGAGGACAGACCATAATAACTATATATTTAAACAGTGTTTTGTTTATTTCATAAAGCATAACAATCTAAAGAGGTAGGTGGTACAAGCGTCACTATTCCCATTTCACAGACAAGAACAATGAAACAGACCCATAGAATTTAGAGCTGGAAGAGAACTTGAGGCAATGTAATATAGCCGGGGCCCAGCATCCCAAGTTCTGGGTCTATACCAATTGGGTTCAATCTTAGTGACAGTCCCTAAATAACATTTCTTTGGCTTGCTTGGCTCCACTCCAAGTTTCCTTTGGGAAGCTTCGATATGTCTCATGCCTAGCTTCTCACAGATCTGAACAAATGAGGGACCAGTTCCCACATAAGCCCTTGAAGGTAACAATGCATATTGAGTATAGGACATCCTTTAGAAAGCAACAATGACAAAGTATCAAAAGAGATAATATTTGTAAAGTATTTAGCACAGGGCTTGGCATATCGTAAGTGCATAGTAAATGTCTATTATTATTATTGTTGTAATTATCATTATCATCATTACTTCCCAGTGACCTATAAACAGTTGCACTTCTCCCACTCTTCTCAGGTCTGCCATTTCCCCTAAGTGAATCTATAGTCTTCTAGATTCATAGTGACATCCTGTGGTTTGCACTAAGTTTGTGAAATGAACTTGGGGTTCTAAGGAAACAATTTCCAGATAGTCTGCTGAGTCCCTTTGCTATTCCAGAGGTTGATACAAGCCTAGAGTCTTATTGTAGAGTCCTTGGACTCCACTGGATAGAAAATGCACTTGAGATTGCTCATTATGGAACAGACTTCTCATCAGCTTCTTAGTGTCTGGATAACTCGTGGTAATAGTTGAGAACCAAGTCCATATTTTTATTCTTCCCTATTGTTACTCAGTCCCTTGCTGCTTCTCCAACTATGGGGCTATGCACATGATCATCTCCCCAAGAAGCTAGGACTGTTGAGGAACTTTTCCTTGTCTCTCTAGAAGTCAAGGTCCCTGACTTCTCCAGGAATTTGAAATAAACAATTCCCTCCTTCATTCAGGAGGCTGGGCTCTTGATATTTTTCCAAAACAGTGGGGTTCAAGAACTCCCATCACTTTCCATGAATGCCACTTATTGGATGGAAATGTTATGTTACTACCTCTCTATGGATGGTAACA
Source organism: Trichosurus vulpecula (assembly GCF_011100635.1). Classification (NCBI taxonomy): domain Eukaryota; kingdom Metazoa; phylum Chordata; class Mammalia; order Diprotodontia; family Phalangeridae; genus Trichosurus; species Trichosurus vulpecula. Next base: position 338,951,848 of record NC_050576.1, on the reverse strand, counting down.
ATGACTGGGTACTAGGGATCAAGGGTTCATGGACTGTCTTCTCCAGTCATGTTGGTGAGAGCACATGTAATTGTAAGGTGCCTTTGTGGCACATTGCATTACATTGTAATGTACATTATAACAGCTCCCAGGGGGTAAAGTATGAGAGGAGGAGTGTGACCATTCACAATCTTCCCTTCCCACCATTTCCAACCCTGCTCTGCTCTTAATCATGCTCTTTGAGTGCTCTTATTTGCGCTCATTTCTCTCTTGATCTTGCTAAAAAAAGGCCAACCCCATGGTTGACCTCTATCCCTACATTTCTTATAAGTCCAGCAAAAAAGGTATCTTCGATCCACAATAGACTGAACTAATTCATCCCTAATTGATGAGATTTAAGGAGGCAAACTGTCCTCATCCTTAGAGAGGTATAATTGGGCATGCCCCAGTAGATGTCCCTTGATACATTCAAAGAGGCTATCAGTGGGCATATCCATCCCCTCTATAGGAAGATACAATCAAAGTTCAAAATAAAGTCTCATCACCCTGTAAGTTCATTAGGTTGTTGTGGTATGCAGGTATATGGAGCACTGCAAAAAATGTTAAACTTGGGGCCACAGGACCTGAGTTTGAATAGGAGCTCTGCTCATATTCAAGACCTATGGGTCTTCATTGGGACCAAGTTTCATCATCTATAAGTAGAGAATAGATCTCTGATCTTAAGATGGATCAAGGAACTTCTCTGATCAACCTCATACCGTAATCTAACTTTTTTTTTAAATTTTAGTCTTTAATGCCCTCATTTCAAATATGGAAAACATGGAAATTCAGGCTAAGGAATTTGCCTAAGTCCACATGGCTTGTAAATATCACAGCTAGGTGCAAATGTATGAATTGACCCCAAGGATCATATAGGCGTTTAAGGTTAGTTTATTTTAGTGGTAAGGAGAAGGATAGATCTGTAATTGAAGTGGAAAATTTGGGAGGGAAGCTTTGGGAATCCAGTGAGTTGGTCAGTAAGGTAAAGGGAGATGGTTGTAATGTTTCTCTCTGATCAGAAATGTTTCAGGGAATTGTGGCCCAGGTAGCAAGATATGTTTAAATGATAATGATCCATCTCAGATGGATGAGCTACTAATGCAAGCAGTGAGCAATTGTGCCCGAAATGGGTAGAAAAGGAAGGACCAGACGCAGGAAGAAAAACGTTGTAGTAAAAGGCTTTGAAAAAAAGGATGAGAATCTTAGGACTGCATTTTACCATATGGATGTACTTTTTTAAGACCTATGTATCCTTTTTGGTCATGTGCTTTTGATCCTGTGCTTACACTAAGATTTACTAAAGAAAGAAGAATCTTAAAAAAAAAACCAAAATAAAATAAAAAAACAAACCAAAAAAACCAAAATGAAACATCCAATGTCAAAACCCTCTAGGAGAACAATGGATGACTTTTGTTGGCTTCTATCATTCTGTCATTGGCATAGGAAATGACTTATGTTTTTAGAGTGATTTTTTTCTTGTCTTTTTGCATTGGTCAGAGTTCAGGGTAGAGCAGAGTTAAGATTAAGGGTAGGAAAAGTAGGCAGTCATCTATACTTAGATATGTAATAGGATACAATGAGGGGCACTTTTTCATGTTGCTTTTTATAATCTCATTTATTCTTTTATATTAATTTTTAAATTAAAATTCTAAATTAAATTTAATAAAATCAAAATAAAAATTTTAAAAATTCTTCTCTGTAGCATGTAAGTCATTATTACTCTTATTATTATAATTTTGCAATAGGTCAAGTTGTATCTGCTATATCGAAGGCTTTGTACTTCCTGTGAACAACTTAATACACAGAGAGTGAAATTTTTAAACCTTTCCTAGAATACACAAACCTGTTTTCCCACTGTGCTCTGGGATAAAGAGGCAGGGGCCCTTGTAGTTGATAAAGGTATATGTTAAATCCTCCTCCAAGCCATCATGGAGCTCACCATCAGGCTACTGATAAAGCACAACGTTCCTTTAAAATTTCTATTTGATTGCCCTATTGCTCCAGGTTCAAACTTAACTGGGAAAGAGCCTTGGACTTGGGAGTTCAGCGGCCTGGGTTGTCCCAGCTCTACCACTAATCACTAACTACCTTGGACAAGTAACAAACTCCCTGGACCTAGCAGACATTACTGTAAAATGAAAGAACTCGCATATATAGTCTCTAAGGCCCTTTTAGTTTCTGACATTCCATGACTCTCATGCCCTTCTGCATGGTCTATGATCAAAAGATCTTTGCTCAGAGCTGGAGTTGTTGAACATTTAAAAAAATTCTCACTTCACGATTCTTGCTCCATTCAAACTGAATGAGAACACATTAGGGTAGCTAACCACACATAATCATAGAAGTTGAAAGAGCAATAGACCTTGGAGATTGTTTTGTCTGTAGAGTACCCCTCTCATTTTATTGGTGAGAAGACCAGCCCAGAGAGACTGAACAACTTATCCAAAATCACACAGTTAATCAGTGATAAAGTTGGGATTACTGTTCAGGGCTCCTATGTTTTACTGTGGAATGTGGGATATGCTTTTTGAGGTTAAAACAGAAGTGGGCCATTTATAATGCTCTTTGCTTGGCTCTGGCAATACTGTATATTTCTGGTTCTCCCTAGATCTTTTTCATTTGGCTCCTCCTTTTCCTGTGGCCCCTGAGATGTTAGTGTTTCTAATGATCTCTTCTATTTTGTTCCATAACTCTCCTCAATTTTCCATTCTCATAGTTCTTCCATGGGTTATCATGGCTTCTTCAACATGTTCTACATTGTCTCCCCATCTCAAAAAAAGCCCATAGTTTACCTTGCAACCATACAGACCCAGACGTGTACATGCATGTGCTTTTTCATCCTGGTATCCTGTCATGCCCCACCTGACTACCACAGATGTTTCCTGTTCTGTGATCTACCTTGGGTATTGAGCCAGAGGGCTGGTGGAAGCACAGTACTCAGGAAGGAAGTGGGAGAAGTCAGAGATAGCAATGTGAACTGGATCACAATGTACCACTCTTGAGAGAAAGGAGGAGGACAAGGGTGGAAGAAAGGGTGGGTCCACTTTGCTTTGCCTGGTGCTTCAGGGGAGGGTGATGTGGTGGTAACAAAGACTGTGAACCAGGGAGCTCTGCGGTTATACTAGCACCAGGACATAAATTTGATCAGATGCCCTGCTCTTTTGACTCACCTGTGAAAGTCATAACCTTGCTTTAAGACCAAGCCCCTTTAAGCACTGAACGAGAAGCAGTTGTGTTATAGTTGATAAGGCATTAGTTTTGGAATTGGGAAGACTTGGGTTTAATTCCCACCTCAGACACTAGCTATGGGACCCTGGGCGTGTCATTTAATCTCCTTGTGCCTCAGTTTCCCCGTAGGCAAAATGAAGGGATTGGACTCAGTGATCTTGTAAGTCTCTTCTAGCTCTAAACCTATGATCATTCCTGTGATTTAGTAAACATTCAGTTTGGAGCAGGTACTCATTAAAGCTCGATGGCTGATGGTTGTCCTCTGTCTACCTTATCATCATGCTGGATTATTGCTGCTAAGAGTATGGTAGGAAAAGCAGCTTCTGGTAGTAGGTAACTGAACTGGTGGGCTTCCTCCTGGGCCCAGATTTTTTTAAAATCAGCTATCACCTCTCTCTTACATTTTCAATCTCTATCTCTTGTTCCTTTTCCTTTAATTAAAAAGAATGATAAAATCTCCTGTTAAAAAAAATGCCCACGCTGTTCTACCCACTTGAACCATCATTCCAGTTTTTCACTGTATTTTCATCATTAAATTTCTTGAAATAGTAATATACATTCACCACTTCCACTTTGTCAATCAAGAAACATCTACTAAGTACCTACCCTGTGCCAAGTGTTGTGCTAAGCGCTATGGGTGATACAAAGACAACAGTGGGAAGGCTCCTGCCCTCTAGGACCTTATATTCTAGCCTCCCATTCACTCTCCAACCTGCAGAATTTCAGAGTGGGAAGGACTTCAAAGGTTCTTGAAATGTGTCTTCCAATGCTCCAGAGGCATCCTCACTCTCCTGCTCACCAAATCTACCCCTGCGAGTCTTCATCTCCTTTGACCTCTCTGCTTTATTGATCCTGTTGATTGCTTTCTCCATCTGAAAAAAATTCTCCTTTCTTGGCTCCCATGAGGCTGTGTACTCCCTATACTTCCATGGCTTCCCTTTTCATGGTGCTTCCGATTCTTTCTGTCCTCTAAATGTTGCTGTTCCCTTGGGTCCTGTTCTAGGTTCTCCCTTCTTTTTTCTAATATACCGATTGCCTTGGCAATTTCATTTTCTCTTTCAGCTTCCGTTCTCTCTTCTATGGTACCTCCCAGATCTACATTTCTCTCCTGAGTTCTCTCATGACTTCTCTCTTGAGTTACATATCTGCCTTTGCAACTGTCTGTAAGATGTCTTATGGGACATGACAGAGTTGGAAAAGCTAGTTAAGTACTTTCATTTTACTGAGAGGAAATTGATCTCCAGAGAGGTAAAGTGATCTATCCACACAAAATCACACAGGTCTACCCCATTGACACCTCAAATCCAACATTTTCAAAACCAAACCAGCCTTTCCTTCCAAATAGCTCATCTTTCTAAACTCCTTAAATCTATTAATGTTAACATTATCCTCCTTGGCACCCAGGATAGTAACCTATTTTCTCTATGTCAGCTTATTCTTACTGCCACCATCACAGCTCAGTCCTTAATATTTTTAGCATAACAGTATCTATCTGGTTTTTTTTCTACCTCCATTTTGTCATTGCTTCAATCTATCCTACATACTACTGTAAGATAAGTCTTAGTTCTGATTGTACAATTCTTCTGTTCAAAAATTTTCAGTGATTCCCCATTCCTGTCAGACTTGTCTATTTCTACACAAGTAAGACAAAGCAGAAAAATAAGGCAGATAATCTAAGGCATAAAAAGTAAATATCTTTCTTTGTATCCCCAGTACCTAGCACAGTGCCTGACACATAGTAGGTGATTAATAAATATCTATTGACTGAATTATAGAAAGTGAAATTTATTTAAGTATGGACTTGTACAGATGGCAGAAACCTGAAAGACCATTCGATTCAAGAAGTATTTATTAGGAGCTTAGGATTTCTTGTTAAACTCTGTGCCATAAGTACAAACGTTATGTCTCTAACACAACAAACAAGTAGTCATATAGCCAGTTGAATATGAGAGATGAGGGATTTGCTTTTACAAAGTCAGAGTTCCCATTTGTGATAGCTCTAATGGTTAGGAAGTTTTCCTGAAATCTGCCTTGGCAGTTTCTACCCATTGCACCTATTATACTCTGTGTGTAAACACAGCTAAAAGACAATGGAACTCTTGGGACTATAGCACATACTAACTCCCCCTCCCCCATACCCAATGATGTTTTATTGAAATAGGAATTCTGCTCTAGGTATATTTTCATGATTTCCTTAAAATTAGTGATGTTTCAAAAGGTAGTGCTTTATGGAATGCAGAGGAGTTCTGGTGTTGACTTCTGAGCATCTGAATTTTGGTATTGGCTTTTAAACTAACTAGCTGCATAACCATCATAATCTCTTATGTCTAAAATGTGGCTAATAATCATAAAATCAAAGATTAAACTGGTGATGGAAGGATCCTCAGAGACCAGCTAATCTAACCCATTTATTTTTACAGATGAGGAAACTGAGACCCAAGGAGGTGAGATTTGAATCCAGGCCATCTTACTGCAGAGGTAATATTCTCTCCATTGTACAATACTCCCTCCTATATAGTGTTGTATTACCTAACCTTGCAGGATTATTGTAACGAAAATGCTAAATGAATTTATATTGCTATTATTAGTAGTTTCTGAAATAGCATAGTGATGTTTTTTTTCTCATACAAGTAATGATTCCCTCACTTCCTATTACGCATTTCTTATTTTGAAACAGCAATGAAGGTTAATAGAATTTGGTTTTTGATCATACCCACAAATTACTAAATTTAGCAAACATTTTGATACTAGTTAATCAGATGAAGGAGTTCTGCCCCTGCTAGGGGAGTAAATGTGGAAAGTTGTGATTTTTTTCTAAGATGGATAAAAAAAGAAAAGAAAATTGCCCTCTAGATTTTCCAGGGGACATCCCAGTCTCCTCTGAGAGCCGCGGGAGCTTTCTACACAGTGGTGGAAGGTGCCGATGCTGATCCATCATTTGAATTGGCTCGTTGAGAAGCAGCATCAGCAGATCTAAAAACCCAGCTCTAGCACAGGGAACAGATGCCATGAAATCTGAACTAAATCCACACTGAACAACCCCTTGGCTGCCAGCTCTAGCTCGTGTGGTCACCATCTGGCATAGTAACATTCCCACCACGAAATTCCTATCTGTCTCTTTTGGCAACAGCCCACGTGAAAAACACCCTTTGAGTTGGATGACTCTACCTGTTCATAACATCATGGCTCCATTGGTGAGAGGAAAGTCCTCTTGTCTAAGGCTGGCCACAGGCAAATTTGGGAAATAAGGGGCTGGAATTTGATCCATGCCACTTTCAGCATCTTCTGGCCCTTACCCAATGGTAAGGCATCACCAGGCATCATGGTTTCTTTTGATTCAGAGAATACACTTCTGTAGCAGAGAAAAGAACCTAATTAACTTATTTACAGCAAGGTTTTAGTGAGATTGTATTATCCCTCCTAGGAAAACATGCCTTTTAAGAGAACCTTGAGGAGGGATCGTCTTAATTTAAAGGCATGAATTTTAATTGGCACAATGTCAAGTAAAACATAGGTAAGGGATACATATAATTATGTATTTTCTTTTTGTGGGGTAGAGTCTCTTATAAGTACCCCTACTGTACAATCTACCATACTATTTTGCCTTCATGTGAAGAACTTAATACAACATACCATGTCAGTTTCTCATTTTGTTTAATGTTGGAGTCAGAGAACTGTGGATTTAGGCAGTCAATACCAAGCACCACTGGGTTATTTTCCCAATCTCTATTTTCAGATATAGTTACTTTACCTAAGAAAACTTCATTGCACGCTTCATAACGTACTCTTTCCTAGAAAGAAGTATATACTTACGATGTCAATCACTCATTTTAATTTAAAAAAATCTGGGTGTCAACTGGGGTAAGACAGGAAGTAAAGATCTGCTAATGAGATGATCTAGTGATGTAATATTTACTTCAAAATCAAACAAAATCTACACTGATGTGGGGAAACAACATGGTTATTTGAATGCATCAGGGCAATGATTCATATTCAGAGTAATTGTGCTGCATTTCCTCAGGCTGGCTCACAGCTTAATTTTACTCCATATTTTTCTCTTCTCAGCTTGCCTCCCAACTTTTTCCTTTGATGCCTCTGCTTTTCTTTCTAAAGGCTTGTCCCTTATTGCTTATTGGCAATAATTACTGACATTTTAAATGGCATCCTCCTTTCCTGACTAATTTGTACTTAAAGCCTTGGACTGATTTTGTATTTCCTCTGTACAGAAACTTATAGGATACACTTGTCTTCCTCAACAGAAAGAGAAACTCTTTGAGAGCAGGGATTGTTTGATTTCCTGTCTTTTCTCCCAAGTACCTTATAGAATGCCTGGAACATAGAAGGCACTTAACAAATGCTTGTTGATTTATCAAAATCCCAAGAAGATAAAATATTGTAGAATCAAATTCTCCATGACTTATCACCTGCTGACTTTACTTACCTACTTTGGATTAATTAATTTATCCATTAAGAAGTTGAAAGAACAGTGTGACAGCTAGAAGAGACATGGCCAGCAATAAAGTCCTTGGGAAGACCTCTGTAGGTGAAGAGGTTATAGAACCAAATAGAACAAATATAACTTCTAAATTTTTGTCCAAGAATAACATTTTAAGAATCAGTGATCTTCTCGATTATGGGCATTCCTACTGTGGATGCAGTTACTAATCTTCCCATGCCTTACTAGATGGTTTTATGAATTGCTGTGGCTAAAAAATTAAAATCCTGGTTCTTAGAAGAAAAGGATCTTTATGGTCATCTAGTCCAATTCATATGAGGTAACCAGAGATCCAGAGAGGTTAAGAAACTTGCCCAAGTTAAGTAGTAGAACTGGTATTTGCATATAAATCCTCTGACTCCAAATCCCAATGAGTTTTTTCCATCGCCTCATCAAGTGGTGGCCACCTGTGGAGCAATGAGCTTTTCTAAACTAAGGTCTGCTAATCTTTGGATATAAATGAGATTCTTTGCCTGGGCAAAAAGCTCTTCTAGTAGGTAGAACCTTCTAATGCCTGTGCTCCAGGCATTATTCATAGTCATTTAGAAGGGGGAAAGAGGAAACTACCTACAAATACACATATGAACTGGATATCATTGAGAACAGCCACAATATAGGAACATAAGTGCAATATAGTTGTCTAGAAGTCCACAGGATGCAATATCTAAGGGAGGAGTCAGCAATAAAACCCTCAGATGTTTGTACATAAAGTATGAATAAGGAATAACTAGACATCCTCACGCAAGAAGGCAAATTTGACCTCATAGGGAGACTTGATAGGATTAGACCCAGGAGTGAAACCATGGAAAGGTTTCCTTTATTCAGAATTAATAGGAGAGATTAAAAAAGAGACACACCATAATGGCATCATATAGTAAGAAGATGTGTTCATGTGTGTAAATCCAGAAACCAGAGGGAAACAGAAATAGAAGTGATATTATCACCTAGTATAAACACACCAACTGGATAAAATGATAAAGTAGGGATGAGGAATTTCAATTATCCATACATCTATTGGGACTCTTTTTCTTTTTGAAGCACAATAGTTTTTTGACTTACCTAAATGATAATTTGTCCTTCAAAAGGTAGAGGAACCAGTGAAGGGAAATTTTGTCTTGCATCTGATTTTCACCAACAAGGAAGAATAGATTGCTGTTGGGGAGAGGATGGGATCCCTAGTGGGAAGAGACCATGCCAAATTAGGATTTGTGGTAGAGGAGGAGGAGAAATGTGGACACAATTTTATATGCACCCTATTGTCAGTAAGGTGAATTTTAGTACAAGTAAGGTGGATTTTTAGTGTGAATAAAGTGGATTTTTGTTGTTATTTCTTAGAGTTCACTTTCCCAGGATCTGTGGCCTTAACAGTCTCTGTTTCCCAGGTATTAGACATGAGTTTCCAGGCTCATGGTTCAAAACATCTCCACCATGCTTGTGCAGCATTATATCAGGATAAATAATATAAACATGTGTGAATGAAACTGTAAGCATCAACTGCAACTGCGCAGTGAGATATAGGGATGATGTAAACTTGTGAGGCTATGGCTGGCAATATGCCTTCTTTGTCTGATGCCTGTAAAGCAGGTGGGCTTCAGTTAGTGAGTTGGGGAACCTTTCTGGTTGAATGCACAAGCTGGAACGCTGTGTGCCTTGACTGGCCCCCATCAAGGCTCGAGAGGGGGAGAATCTGTGTTTGCCTCAATTGGCTACCATTGAGGCTTGAGGGGATTTAGGGGATGCACAAATTGTGCCTGTCTCGATTGACCCCATTGAGACGTAGGAGTGGTTGACCCTCTCTTCTTGCCAGCCCCTGCGAGAAGGGTGATTAGGGAATGCTGTAGGAGTTTGTGGTGCTTCTGTTATCAGCAATACTGTGCTAGAGAAGACTAGACTAGAATAAAGCTTATTATTAACCCCTTTGAAGCTGTTTTTCTGTCTGACCAGATCAAGAGTGAACCTGTTAGAGGTTGGAGTTCAAACCTCCAGTATCTCCTGTGTGTTATCTAACACCCATATTCTAGGAACCTCAAAAGAGTTAAGTGAAAGCAGAGATAAGTTCTCAAAAGACTAAAATTCATCAGAATTTGTCAGTCCAGTAGCAGTGGGATGCTTTCAAGAATGGAATTCACACCAAAAACACATAAAAGAGTGAAACAATCCAAAAAAGGAGAAGTTGTCAGAAGAAACTGCACGGAGAACTCATCAATTAAACTAGACTACAAAAATAAAAAGACCTGTAATATGAAGAGAAGGCAGGCAATAGAGTAGTAATACCCAAGTGTGTGATGGTCTGGCAAAAATTGTGTCAGGCTTGCTAATGTGTGGAATGACCTGAAGTGAGCGAGAAGGGTTGAGTGGTGGTTTTTTTTAAAGTAATATTGGGGAAAGGTGCTGATTCAAAGGAAGCCTAGCATTGCTGCAAAAGGTGGTTAGAGTGATAAAGGAGAAAGAAGAGAACACAAAACACTGTATTTTGCTCCTTTTTTGCTATGGAGAATAATATTAGATGAAGGATAGAACAAAAATAGCTAATTAGGGATTTGATAGTCAAGCTAAGTAGGGAGATAAATAATAAAGAACATAATGGTTTTTGAATTCAAGTCACCAGGCCCAAGAGAACCACATGCTTGAGTCCTGAAAGAACTGGCAAATGTAATAGTTGTGTTATTGATTTAAATTGAACAGAAGGGTAAATTGAGGTAAATCTCTGAGCAAGATAACATTTATTAGTAGGGGCATTCTGCCTGTCAACAAATGGGTCAGTGGATTGCCTCCATTTATACCGAAGGCCTGAAGAAAAAAGACAACTCCCTTTTATAGGTTTTGGGGAATATAGAACAAAAAAAAGAACAGGGTAGATGGCATCATGGGATTAAGGACAACATGAGTGGTTACAAGCTGAGGTACAGGGAACACCATGATTAATCGGACGTTTGGCAATGGGGGCTAGCAATGACCCCCCTTTTTCTTTCATGAGACTAAGAAGCGCTCATTATCTGAATGCAGGGTCGAGATAGTGGCTCAGACTTTTGGGACAGCAAACCAGGCATCCTTGAAAGATAGCTTGGTGTAGTGTAAAGATATTAGGCCTGACTCATCCTCATGTTCACATGCCTTCTCCAAGGTCAGTTAAATTCCTTGAGAAAATAATAGATTACTGGTTAGCAGGGGAGCTGGATTTCTAAAATTAACCCATTACAGGCCAGCCGAATTCCAAACTAAGTTCAGCAACAAAGAACCATGACTTAAACAATTACTGGCCAAAAGCAGTTACAGGACAAAATTAACTGTAAGTAATATCAATAGATATATGACAGAGGATCAGTCTTAATCCTTTCACTGTCAATTATCTTTGATAGGTTGTAGACAATGAAATTAGGTTAGCCTGACACGATCTGTTCTTTGTTTTCTTTTTCTTTCTTTCTTTTTTGTTTATTTGTTCATTTTTGGGGGCAATCAGGGTTAAATGACTTGCCCAGGATGACACAGCTAGCAAGTGTCTGAGGCCTGATTTGAACTCGGGTCCTCTTGATTTCAGGGCTGGTGCTCTATCCACTGTGCCCCCTAGATGCCTCCTACAATCTGTTCTTGACACTTGGTGATCGCTGCTTCCTTTTCTAGATATTCATTTACCATTTCTTATTGATATTATTGAGTTTTACCAGAAATGAATGCCAAACCCACCAGTCTGTAGTTCATAGTATCCATTTTCTTCCTTTTTTGGGGGGAGGGAGTGGGGGAAGCAGGACATTTGCCCTTCTCTCCTTTTTTGGTAAGAATGTCTAGATAAGTGCGCCAGAAGGCTGCTTTTGACAGAGTTAAGACAGATTTTGGCATCACTTTTGACAAAGTCTTTTGTATTGTTCCAGTGGAAAAGATGGACAGGTATAGGTATAGATAATGGTACAGGTAGGTGGATTCATAACTGAATAGCCAGATATAAAGTGCTTAATTGTTTAATGGCAGCTCTAGTGGGGTGGACCAGAGATCTCCCCTGGGTCCTGTGTTATTTAGCATTTCTTATTAGTGACTTGGGTGGCAGGCTTGGCAAATTGACAAATAACGTTAAGCTGGGAGGGATAGCAAATATGTTGGGTGACTAATTTCATAAAATACACTTTTTAGCACTAATCTCATAAAATACAATTTTACTTAGGTTCATAATAATCAACTTCATAACCTCAAGGTATTAGATGATTTGAAAACAAAGATCTTGGGGCTCCTAGGATTATAGCTTTAGAATTGAAAGGAAGCTTATAGGGCAGCTTAAGTCTAACCCTCTCATTTTACAGATAAAGGAAATGAGTTTCAGAGAGGTTAAGCAACTTGACCAAGGGCACACAGCTGGTCAATGGCAGAGCTAGATTCAAATTCAGGTCTTCTGACTCCCAGTCCAGTACAATCCAATTGTTACTATGCTGGAAGCTCAGCAATACCTAGAGGTATTGAGATGGTGCAATGGGTAAAACGCTGAGTTTGGAGTCAGGAAGACCTGAGTTCAAATCTAGCCTCATGTACTCCTAGCTCCTGAGCAAATCCCTTATCTGACTCAGTTTCCTCAACTGTAAAATGAAGCAAATGATAGCACCTACTTTCCAGGGCTGTTGTGAGAATCAAAACAGAAAATCTTGATAAAGCATTTAAACACAGTGCCTGGGCACATTGTACATGGTTAATGAATTTTTCTTTCCTTCTTTCCAGTGTGATATCAACAACCAAAAAAGTTTTTATGTTTTTAAGCTACATTCTGATTGACATACGAGGTGTCTCTAAAGTCGGGACACATAAGCAAAAATGCATATTTTGAAATATTTGGAGCATTAACAGACCTTAGCCCCCTTGACTTCTTTTTCTGGGTGTAACCAGAATGGCCTTTGTTTTCTTTGAATGACTCAGCTTACCTCATTGAGCCTCTGGACACTGTGGCTTGCTCTTCCGGGGCAGGAGGCCCGGGGAGCATGCCGGGAAGCAGACAACTTCCTGTGTGATGAGTCATGGGGCTGGCTGAGGGGAGGTGTTAACCTCTACCCTAGGGGGAGGGGCCAACTCAAGAACCAATCAGCCCTGGTCATTCGGGCGGAGCTTGATGATGTCAAAAACCCTATAAGAGGGGAGAGGACAGCTTGAAGATCTTCTTTTCTTTTTCCGGTTGGAGCCAGCGACAGTTACAACGACAGTTACAGAGGCAGTTACGACAGTTACGTCAGTTACAGCCACAGCTGAAGCAGGAGCTGCCAGTAGCAGAGCTAACCTACGGGAGAAAGCTGAACAAAGACTTCAGGCCATTACAGCGACAGTTACAGCGACAGTTGGAGCCAGAGGCAGTTACAGAGGCAGTTACGGCAGTTACGTCAGTTACAGCCACAGCTGAGGCAGGAGCTGCCAGTAGCAGAGCTGATCTACGGGAGGAAGCTGAACAAAGACTTCAGGCCAGTGGGTAATCTTATTACCATCGAGGGGGAAGCATGATTTTGCTTTACGCAATCATGCTTCTCTGTAGCCTCCTGGTTACTCTTGCAAGGCGTACTTATTGGGCCTGGAAGATTTTGATCAACATATCAAAATGGGGCTGCTGGTTCATGGGTTGGTTACTGTGGAGCCTAAATAAATGTTTTGATTCTTCTGCCTTCTACTTTGAGAGTTTCTTATATCCGGCGGTTCCGAACCTTTCAGACATGTTTATGATCCTCTTTGAGATTATAAACTCGGCCCTCCTGATACATTTGGCGTCACGAACAGGATCGCTAGGTATAAGATCTCTATTTAGAAGCAGAACAATTTCAGAGGAAGAGATGAATATCCCAGGATGGGAGGATCCATTTTATTCCTCCCTAGCAAAAGAATTGGCTAAAAAAGCTGGACCCTGTGAAAACTGGGAACCAAGGCTACGGAGAGGAGATCCTAGGGATTTGGAAAAGTGTTTACGAGAAGTTGGGATTCAGTCAGGGGCATCACTATCTAGGCAAAGCTGGATAGTGTTATCAGCCTACCGGCTAGTATACGAAAGATTGAGATTAAGTGAAAGACATGGGGGCACTCCTACCCCACAGGAAGAAGAGGAATCTCAGATAGCAGGAGACCAAACTGACTCAAATGAGAACTTTTCTATTAATGTGGCTAAGAGCAACAGGAGACCAAAAAAGCCCAGAGTGCATTTCAACCCAGCCCAGAAAGAGCCTGACTGCCTGCTTCGTCCTAGCCATGGTGGCAGAGGAAGTGAGTGGGGAGAGAATGAGACAATGTTAGGGGCTGAGGCACAAAACACTACTGGGGTTCAGGATGTGCCTCACACAGAGAATAGGAGATGGTTAAATGATCAGACAAGGGCTCGACCCATACAAAGGAGGAAGACAGAAACCCGAGGTGAAGATTCAGTTACAAGGGAAATTCAGGAAGATTTCTCACCGCAAGAGGTCACAGATATTTTGAGTAGATTCAGCCAAAGAATAGGAGAACCATTGATATCTTGGATGGTAAGACTCAGTGATCAAGGGGCCGGTGGAATATCAGTAGATGGGACAGACTGCATGAGATTCATAGGTATCAGCCATGATCCTCTAGTTCAACAAGCTTTTAGGGAACATCATCAGCAAGGAGATGGTGATAGCAGGACTACTCTGTTGGCATTAGCCGCTGTGGGATGCAATAAGAGATATGCTACTGATTCTATGTGGCCCACTGAGCACAGACCCTGGTATTCACTTAGAGATTGTATCATGAGACTAAAGGAGGAGGTAATGAAGACTGCCATTATGACAGGAACTGCAGACAAATATTACAATGATCCAATGGAACTGCCTCATAGGAATTTAATAATTAGGACAGCTCCCCCTGCTTATAAACAACTAATTTTGAATTTATTACTTGGAGAAGTAGGGAGCCGTCTTACAACAGTGATAAATAAGATTTTACAGTTACATGACTTAGGTGACTGGGGAAGGGATAGATCTCCTCGAGAGAGAAGGGTGAATAACCAGCAAACTTGGCGCCAAAGGAGAGTAACAAGGAAAGAAATGTTTACTGCTTTATTGAGAGCAGGAGTAGGTTTTGAAATGATAGATGGAATTCCAACCAATGAATTATATAGAATGTACAGAGATAAAGGCCTTGATAACAGGAGAGATAGGGAAATAAGAACTGCTCCTGCAAGCCCACAAGCCACTCAGAGTGAAGGTGACCTTGTGTGATTAACAGATGAAAACTTGTACATTTGGGGAAAGGCTGGGAGGACAATCTTAGTCTCTATCTAGGGTGGGATCCTCTTGGCTTCCTCATTATGTTCCTTTTGAAAAGAAACATTTCCCACCTGAGTTTGGCTCTGATGTTGGATCTTTGCATAACTGAAATCTCAACCAAACTTGAGATGATTTTATTTGAAGAATTATAGTCCATACTTGTCTATTCTTTTTGTCCTTTGTTTTGGCTAACCTTGTTGCTAGTTTTGTTTCCTTCAGGCTTAAGCACCCTGCACTTTCCGGTGACTGCCTAAGCATGTAGCATTCTTGGAATTCCTGCCAGCTCGTTAAAGAAATGACCTCTGGAATGGGACTTTTTGGGGGCAGGGCCATCTCTACATCCAATTTCAGCATGAAGAAGCTATGGAAAATGAGACCTTCACCCCTCACCCCAAGATTTTGAGCCCCAATCGTTCAAGGGGGGTGGAAATGATGATAGTGTTCTGTTTACTTATTTTGTGTTATCCTTGCTGTGTTGTTTTATTGTTATGATATTATTGATCCTATGTAATGGATACAAGGATTTAGGGGTGGACATTTGAATTATTAATAATTATTTTGGGGATGATTGATTGAAGAGATTATTTTGCTGGGATCTAGGGGTGGATCGCATTTGAATCGTTAACCAATGTTTGGGAATGTTACTGAATGATATGTTTTGCTTTATAATGAATGATATGTTTTAGTTTCCTTTGTAATTGAATCACAATGTATGTTCTAGGATACATGGCTGATTAGATTATGTATCCTATAACAAGGGGTGGAGTGTAACCAGAATAGCCTTTGTTTTCTTTGAATGACTCAGCTTACCTCATTGAGCCTCTGGACACTGTGGCTTGCTCTTCCGGGGCAGGAGGCCCGGGGAGCATGCCGGGAAGCAGACAACTTCCTGTGTGATGAGTCATGGGGCTGGCTGAGGGGAGGTGTTAACCTCTACCCTAGGGGGAGGGGCCAACTCAAGAACCAATCAGCCCTGGTCATTCGGGCGGAGCTTGATGATGTCAAAAACCCTATAAGAGGGGAGAGGACAGCTTGAAGATCTTCTTTTCTTTTTCCGGTTGGAGCCAGCGACAGTTACAACGACAGTTACAGAGGCAGTTACGACAGTTACGTCAGTTACAGCCACAGCTGAAGCAGGAGCTGCCAGTAGCAGAGCTAACCTACGGGAGAAAGCTGAACAAAGACTTCAGGCCATTACAGCGACAGTTACAGCGACAGTTGGAGCCAGAGGCAGTTACAGAGGCAGTTACGGCAGTTACGTCAGTTACAGCCACAGCTGAGGCAGGAGCTGCCAGTAGCAGAGCTGATCTACGGGAGGAAGCTGAACAAAGACTTCAGGCCAGTGAGTAATCTTATTACCATCGAGGGGGAAGCATGATTTTGCTTTACGCAATCATGCTTCTCTGTAGCCTCCTGGTTACTCTTGCAAGGCGTACTTATTGGGCCTGGAAGATTTTGATCAACATATCAAAATGGGGCTGCTGGTTCATGGGTTGGTTACTGTGGAGCCTAAATAAATGTTTTGATTCTTCTGCCTTCTACTTTGAGAGTTTCTTATATCCGGCGGTTCCGAACCTTTCAGACATGTTTATGATCCTCTTTGAGATTATAAACTCGGCCCTCCTGATACACTGGGGTATACTAAAGGAGAAGGTATACTCAGTGAAAATCACAGATGCAACACCCTTGACTGAATGCATAGACAATGTGCTAAAATTGACAGCAACATAGAGTTATTGCATCGAGTTCATGTGACCGTTGCAAAGCGCATCAACCTTTGCATCACAAATGATGGAAATCATATTGAAGATGTTATTTATTAATATTCCAATTAAATTGTTGAAAATTTCATTCATTTCATTTCTTGAAAATGTGCATTTTTGCCTATGTATCCAGACTTTAGGAACACCCTGTAGTGGCCAGGGCTAGGGAGGCGATAGTCTTGCTATCTCCGATGTAGTCAGACCACATCTGGAGTATTTGTGCTGCGTTTTAGGAAGGATATTGAAATGGGTGATAGTGTCCAGAGGAGGGGACCTCACAATAATAGCATGTGAGTGTAATGTCTGGATAGAACCCTCCAGGAGCATCGGTTGAAGAGTTATTTTTCCAGAAGAAGAAATAAGGTGGAGGAAACACGATCACTCTTTTAAAATATTTGAAGATAATGAGGAAAAGTGATTAGACTTTTCTACTTGCCCCTAGGTGAAAGAACAAGGAACTTCAGAGAGGCCTATTTAGTTTTGATTTAAGGGAAATATTACTAGCCATTAGAGTTATCTAATAATAGAAGTGGTTGCTCTGGGAGATTGTGACTTTCCAACGCTAGAGGTCTTTAAGCCAAAGGGCATATTGTAGGGGGGATTCTAATTCATGAATGGGTTAGACTAGGTGATTTTAGCATTCACTTCTACTTCTGACATTCTGCAACATCTGATTCCATGACATAATGATGTAGCAGAGTAAGGAATCATAAGTTCTACTCCTGACTACCACTCAGTAGCTACATGACCTTACCTGAAGTCTTTTTATTTCTTTGGACCTTTATCTCCATTTCTGTAAAATGTGAGGTTTTAAGTAGATCAGTCTCTAAGGCTAATTCTGTATATTCTATATATTATATTATCTTTTCTCTATATTTAGATTCAATTCTCAGGTACTAGTTGAAGGAGGATGGGGTTCAATGAGGATAGAAATTGCCTTGGGAGCTATTATGAGGCCTGGTTGAGGTGTCAGGTTCAGCAGCAGTACCTTCAGAGAGTGAAATATTGGGGTGACTGGATTTCCAAGAGGTGGAATAACTGATGAGGTGTTTCAGGACAATGACTGGGAATAAAGGAGAGCTCTAAGCCTGGGCTCATGAGCATTATTATAAGTCAGGCTTGATGAACTGAGGTCTGAAAAACCCTTCATCAGTTCAGCAGCCTGTGAAGGTGAATGTGTCATTTTGATTACAGCATCAGCACATTGGATGAACTGTGGAGACAAGGATATCACATGGGCTGCAGAGGGGTGGTTAGAGAAGAGAGATGCCAAGGTCAGGTCAGGTGTTGGGAGATAAAGTAGTCCAACCATACTCAGCCCAGCTAGATTTGCTATGTTCTTCTCCATCCCTCCCCATGTTGAAGAGGTCCTCTATGCTTTTCTTTCTACATCTGACTCAGCTGCCCAAAAAGGCACTCACTGGCACATTTTAATGGCTAAGGTGCCAGGTGACAGGAAAAGCTGAGGATGTGAAACAGAATGTAGCAGCATTGGATAGCAACTAGAGCAGGGGTGTAGTACCTGTGGCCTCGAGGCCACATGTGACCTTCTAGGTCCTCCAGTGTGGTCCTAGAGGGCCACATATGTTTGGATTTGGTCAAAGGGCCATACTTGAAGACCTAGAGGGCTGCATACACGTGGATTCGGTCAAAGGGCCCCACTGGAGGACCTAGAGGGCCACATACATTTGGATTTGGTCAAAGGGCCACACTTGAGGACCTAGAGGGCCACAGGTGACCTCAAGGCCACAGGTTCCACACCCCTGAACTAGATAGAGTGTTAGATCAGGGGACAGGCAGATGCAAATGGACTAATGTTCAAGTCTAGCTTCTGACACTTCTCAAACTGCGTGACTGTGGACCAGTCTCAACTTCTTTCAACCTGGTTCCTCATCAGCTTGGACTCTGTGACTGCTAAGGTCCTTTCTAGCTCTAATTCTATGATGCTGTGATCTTTTTTGTAGCTCTCGCTGTGTCTTAAAAATCACAATTGGGCAATTCCATATCAGGAGCTCAGAGGAAAATGATGTCATAATGGCCAGATATGCTTACTGGATCAAAGGGAGACAATAGATACTTTTATTTTCTCATTTCATTAGCTTCCTTTCACCTCCTACCCCATACTTAATGTTAATTGGTTCTTATGGAAACCCTGTTAGAGTAGCTAGAGACCTTAAAGAGAAAACTACATATCTACCTTTCTGCTTCCCACTCCTCCTTGGATCAAATCCTGTGGCCACCTGCTTTGGAATCACCTGGGAGCTAAGAATGGTTCGCAGGGTTGGATTTGGCCCGTGGTTTGCCAACCCTTGAATCCAACTCTATCAGCTTGTAGAGGAAAAAAATATGAGGCCCAGAGAGGTTTTGATTTGTGCAAGATTTTTCCGGTACTTTCTGAGTCACATTTAAACTTTGTGAGTCACATTCAGACCCAGCACCTCAGACTTCAAATCCAGGGTTGTTTTCTCTCTTTGTGAATGTTTGTTGATCTCTCTGTATAGTTCTGCATTTTCACTGATGACCTCAATGCCAGCATGAGTTTTTTTAGGTTTTTGTTCTTTTATTAGTTGAGCACATGAAAATTAGAGCACTTTGTTACAAGAGTACAAATAGGTTCAGAGCAACGTATGTTGAGAGAATAATTAAAATGGGGCTCCAAGCTAGACAGAATTATAGTGGAGGTGGTTTGTTTATGGCGTGTGTCACTGTACTTTTAGGACCCTTTCCCCTTCTTCCGGATAATCTTGATAATCTCCATTCACCTCCAGCAGGGGCTTACTTTCCTTGTTGCAGACATCTGATATTTCTTGCTAAGCCGTTGGCTGGTAAGTTTAAGATGTTACTCCTCTCTGGGTATTTGCATTTTAATAAAGGGTTCTTAAAGATTCAAAAGAATGAAGCTCCAGTGACAGAATTTTGATTACTACAATGTGCTGATAGAGAGAGATATTTGGAAGCAAGGCCTTTTTGTTGTTGCTCGTTTTTCATTTGTGTCCAGCTCTTCACGACCCCATTTGAGGTTTTCTCCTGGAGTGGTTTGCCGTTTCAACTCATTTCACCCATGAGGAAACTGAGGCAAGCAGAGGTTGAGCGATTTGTCCAAGGTCGCACAGTGAATAAATATCTGAGGCTAGATTTGAACTTAGGTCTTCCTGATTCTAGGTCTGGTACTCTTATCCGCTGCACCACTTAGCCATCCCTAAGGCCTTCTAAGACCTTTCAAATCATATCAGGCAGGGCATCTGTCTATTCCTAAAATAATCCTCAGTTCTTGTGGATTTAATTACAATCTTTTTGCTGATGACTCACAATTTTACCTTTCCTGCCCTAATCTCTGTCCAACTTCAATCTCACATCTCCAATTGCTTTTCAGACATCGTGAACTGGATGTCCAGGAGACATCTTAAACTCAATGTGTTCAAAACAGAACTCATTATCTTCCCCCCAGACCCTTCTTACAGCTTTCCTATTAAATGTAGAGGGCAGCATCATTCTTCCATTCTGGATTCTTCACTATTTCTCCACATTCCCCCCCACCCCACTCCCATGTTCAAGCAGTTGCCAAGGCCTGTAGATTTCACCTTAGACATTGCCCTAATATGTCCCCTTATCTCTTTGGACACTGTTACCACTCATCACCTCCTGCCTGGATTACAAGGTTCCTCTCCTTCCAGTCCATCCTCCATCCAGCTACTAAAATGATTTTCCTGAAAACACTGATCTGATCATGTCACCTCCCTACTCAATAAACTCCAGTGGCCTCCTATTGCCCTCAAATTTGCAAAATGCTCTTTTTGGCATTCAACGTCCTTCATAGCAAAATGCTTTTTTTTTGACATTCAAAGTCCTTCATAACCTACCTCTATCCTCTCTACTCTTTCCCCTTCAGATTTCTTACACCCTGCTCTCCAACTGATGTACTCTTCAAGCCAGTGACAGTGGTCTCCTGGATGTTCCATAAACAAGATGTTCTATCTCTTGGGTCCAGGCATTCTCTCTGGTTGTCCCACATGCCTGGAACTCTCTCTCTCCTCTTGATCTGCCTGGCTTCTTTTAAGTCCCAACTATAATCCCACCTCATAGAAGAAGCTTTCATCAACCCCTCTTAATTCCAGTGCCTTCTCCCCATTAATTATTTCCTATTTAGCCTATATATAGTTTGCTTTGCATATATTTGTTTGCAAATTGTTTCTCCCATTAGATTGTAAGCTCCTTGAGAGCCAGGACTGTTTTTTTGCCTCTTCGTATCCCTAGCACTTAGCACAATGCCTGGCACATAGTAGGTGCTTGATAAATGCTTAATGAATTAAATTGGACGGGGGGAGGAGATGAAAGCATTCTGGTGACTTTTCTAATGCAGGATCTACCTTTAGGTCAGGAACAGGGCTTACCCTAAATCTAAGTGGAGGAGGTAGTTAGTTGCTTAAGGTAGAGGGGACTGTTGTGCCACCAAATTTCTACTCCCTTTTCCTGAAAATCTACCAAACTCACTCCTTTGGATTAAGACATTAAATACTAAAACGTTACCTTCTACCTACTGAAGTCAGTATCAGTCACTGAGATCTTAGCATTAATTAGTTCATCAGATTAGCCCTGGTAGAGAACTTGTCTCTGAAGGACTAGGGTACAGGACTGGTAAGTTTTGAAGACCCAATGTTATCTTCGTCTGAGAACATTACATACAATAATAGCAATATTGTTTTAAGAACAACTTTAAGTGAAAAAGTCATTTTGATTATTACACCCAAATTAACTACAAGGGACATATGAAGGAAGATGCTATCCGCATCTAGAGAAAGAATAGATAGATAGAAATATTTGTGTCTAATGGTAGCCATCTCGGGGGGTGGGGGAAGGAAAGAAAAAAAGAAATTTACATGATAACTTTATTATATATTTGAGAAGAATAGCAAGCTGTACATAATAGATTTGCAGTTTCATGTACAATCATTTTTTATTATACTATGTTATAGAAATGCTTGTTTTATTCCACGAATTAAAAATGAAATAAATTTTAAAGAACCACACAATCATACATTGGAAACAGCACAGGAGACATACACACATATACACATATGTGTATGTATATTATTTAGATTATTGATACATGCATATAAAATTTCATTTGATCTTTACGACAACCAAAACTTCATTATGATTCTAGAACTGGCAAGTTGGGGGAGGAGTAGAGGGTACATGCTGTCTGATGGGTAATCTGAGAGGTGCCTATTGGCTGAAGCGTCACTAAGGTTTCTTTCTGTTCTGTTTCCTAGCATCATAAAAGCTCCCTCCAGGGGAAAGCTACCAAAATCATACATATCCTTATTTTATAAGCATGTATGATAGGGTCCTATATTTTCCTCCTTTTCAAATGCTGAAGTTTTTAGTGAGCTCACTTCCCTGTCAATACTGCAATACCACAGGGCTTCAATCAAATAGCACTTAGAGTTCTTTTCAAAAGGCCTAAAAGACTGAAAAGATTTTATCTTCTCAGAGGGGGGAAGAATAGGTTTCTCACACCCTCGTCTTTCCTCTAAATATGTTCTCTCCTACTATGAGGAAAGAGCTGAGCTCAGGAGAGAGATGGTACTTAGAGGAGACCCAGGGGTACATGGGAAGTGAATGAGAAGCAGGCACAAGAAAAGGAATACTCAGAATTTGGCAGATTATCCTGGTTTACTGATTATCCCAGAGCAGTCTGTGGTACCCAAGGAGGTACCTTTACAAACCACTCCTGGAGTTCTGAGGCTGCCTTTGATATCTGGAATGGAGGAGGCATCAGTAAGCCCTGTCCAATTAAACTCATGCTACTTTAATCAAATAAGGATTATGGGGAAGTAAGACTAAAACAGTACCTTTAACTGATTGCTGAAAGATAATTAAATCAGGCTTATTGAATTGGGAGAGAGGATACATTAAGTTTTTCTAAACCCATCTAAGTGGACCTCCTCTGCCGAGATGCTTAGCTAATTTTCTGTGTCAACAAACCAAAGTAATGCCCCACCGTTATTTCTGTGTTGGATGGCTAATTGGGATCCCAAAGGCTCATCATCAAACACTGTATCCATTTAAGTGTAATAAAATGCACATAAATCTGGTAGTTAAGGAAAATAAACGTCAACATCACACAACTGAACCCCTCTCTTTCCCCATATCCTCTTAACTTGCAGAGGTAATACCTGCCTTTTGAGCATGGCTCTTTCTCTCAACTCTTCTACTCTAGATTTTCATTGGCACAGTATTGAAGTTATGGGTAGAAAGATGGAACCTATCAGGCAGTTATGGGTAGCTGGGTGGTACAGTGGATAGAGTGCCCGGGCCTAGAGTCAGACTCATCTTCCTAAGTTCAAGTCCAGCCTCGTATGGTGCTAATTGTGTGACCTTGGGCAAGTCATTTAACCCTATTTGTCTCAATTTCCTCATCTGTAAAATGAACTGGAAAAAGAAATGGCAAACCACTCCAGCGTCTTTGCCCAGAAAATCCTAAATGGGGTCATAAAGAGTCAGACATGACTGAAATGACTGAACAACAACAAAATCAGGCAGTTGTGGAATCACTCTGGACTCGTCTTTGACTTTGTCTTTTACGTTAGGGTTAGGGACTAGACCTGTCATTTTATTGATATAAGAAGCTTCTGGTTGAAGAAACTCCCTCTATGGACCCAACTCAGCATCTTTTCTGCAACTTATGGGCTTGGAGAATCACCTGGGGCATGGAGAGGTTAGCAGACTTGTCCAGAATCTTATAGCCAGCATATGTCAGAAGCTGGACTTGAATATAGGTCTTTGCCCCTCTGAAGCAGACTCTCCGCTGTGGCATACCACCTGTAATCCTTACTTTTGGGAAGGCTAAATCCTGCTACTTTTTTCCTGTATTACCAAATCCCATGTTTTATTTTTTTTCTTGGCATCATCTCCCAGACTAGCAACTATCTTTATCCAGGTTTGGACTAATGAAATTTCCCCTTTGCTAGACTCCTTAATTATGACAACACTTTCACTCCTCTCCGAAAGATTTTCAGCATTTTGGCCAAAGTTGTCTTCTTTGTCTGATTTCCATCTCTTGGCTTAGTATCCACCAGACTCTCTGTTCAAAGGATGACCCCCAGTAAATGTCCTTCTATGTTTAACTGCACATTAGTGAATATTTGCTTTAATTTCTGTTCTTGTTCAATGTTTATCACATAAATATTACACTCATGTTGACCATCTCAGACAGTTAGAGGTTTAGGGGTATCTGTTTAACTTATTTTGAACAGTGCCTAACAGATCACTGCTCTGCACATAGCAGAACCTCAATAAACACTTAATTCATTTTTATTTGGAAGGATATAAAGCACTTTGACATCTTTAAGTACCTACTGAGCTAAGTTGGCAAACTAAGTTGAGTCCTACTTTATCCAACTGCTTATTTTGTAAAATCCTTTATCTCATACAGTTACACTCTAGCCCTAGTAGAGATAGCCCAGCACCTTGAACCTAAGAATCCTAGAAATACAGTGCCCCCTAAGACTACTTTCTGACCTAGTAATAGTTGAGGGAAGTAACCCTTGACCTGCTATCCCTGCCACAACCATTAACCTTTGACCAACTGCTGCTCCTGGGCAGGTAAGCCAAGGGTCCCAGGAACGCCTATCCCATCTCTTCTTCTCCCTCAGCCTGCTACCACCCTGTTTCCCCCCAGCATCCATCTCCTCTCCCCATACCCCTCAGCCTGCAACCACACTGCTGTCTCCCAGCATCCATCATCCTGGGTAGCAACCTTTGTGCAGATGCAGCCTGGCGGCTCTCCCTGTATATGCTATAGGTTCCATCTCCTCAACAGCCATAGTAACTAAAGACCCCCCTTCCGCCCTGCCTCACACACAAAAGGAAAGGTATTATTAAAATCCTTGGTCCTGTCAAATGGTTCAACATGAGTTTTATCAATGGAAAAAGCACTGAAGAAGACACATTAACCTCTACCTTACTGCTGTACTCTAGGGAGCATTGGTTCTTTTTGTCTGACTCGACACTGACCCCTCCTGTATCCACTGTATTCCCTGTTAAAATGTGAGCTTTTTGAGGGCAGTAAATGTCTTCCTTTCCTATTTTTATTCCCAGTTCTTTACACAGTGCTTTGCATATAATAAATATTTAATATATGTATTTTCATTCATTTGCTCATTAATATTTAAATCATTTCCCCCACTCTAATCTCTTGGGGGGGGTGTGCTAGTGACTCTCTCTAAAGAAAGTAAGAGAAGAGACCAGATTGAGGCAATATTCCCAAAGTCACAGTTTAATGGGTAGGGTTCTTTGCACCCCAGGGGATGGTGACTTGAATGCGTGGTGATGGAGGGGGTTTAAGAATTTTGGTTGGAGGGTATCCTGTAGGGTTTTAAACTACAGACCACTAGGACTTTTCAGTACAGACAGATTTAGCTAGACATAGAAGTACTTTTTTTCTTTTGGATTTAAACTAGTGATTTTAATATATCCTAATATTTATCATTTACACAGGTAAATGAAATGTCACCACGAAGTTCCTGATTATCTATAGGATAAAACATCCTTAAGTAGTCCTGAGTTCTGGGGGAAGTGACACTTTTTTTTCCTCCCCTCTCCTTTTTCCTTTGAATTTTTAAATGGGAAAAATCTGGTAAAAATGAACACCAAGGGCCTTCATCAGTGGTGGTGAGAACACATACGTGAGCAACTGTAGTTGGAAGCGTTGCTGAGGAAAAGAAGCAGTCAGCAGGGAGATGGGATGGAATGTGAAATTGTTTATCAAGTTCTTGCTATATGCCAAGAGCTGTACTAAGCACTGAGAAACAAACAGAAAAGCAAGACAGACCTTGTTGTCAGGGTGTTCACATTCTAATTGGGGAAGACAACATACGTGTGGGTTAGCTGTACATACATCAGTTAGCTGCACGTCCATGTGCGGGTCAGCTATACATCCACAGGTGGGTTAGCTGCAAGGCAGACGATAAGACCCAGTGGTCCTTATAGCGTAGAGTCAATGGCAAAGCCTAGGGCTACTTAGGGGGTACTGTTGGCAAGGGGAGATCCTAGAGAAATCTGGTAATTAAGGTGGGACTTTCTTACTGTTTTAGAATGCTAAATTAATTAAGTGTCTTTGATTGAGTCTTACTAGATGCAAAGCCCCAGGCTGGTTAGCAAACTAGTTCCCTAGTTTGAGAGAGGCAGGAAGCCCCCAGGGCCCTAAGAGAAGTTGCTAAGACCAGAGCCAATGGTATGTACCTAAGTTCTGGTTGCTCAGATGACGTTTGATGACATCTAAAGACTGTGTAAAAAGAGAGAACAGAGTTGTTTGCCTGGGGCTCTGAGCCACCGGAGGAGTGGCGTGTGACTCTGGGCCAGCCATTGTTAAGAGCTCCCCAGCTTGTCAACCCAGATGTTGATGGCTTCTTGGTAACTATGAATTGTGATCTGGTCTGTTTATATTGTGTATGTTTGTCACATGTTTGTATTTGCTCTGAATTTCAGGTTGTTGGCTTTTCCTCCTGAACTAAGTTAGCTTATATTTATATGTTGGATTAAAGTAAGATTGTTAATCTCTTAATGTTACTTTCCTTAGTAAAGCAGATCAAAAGAACCTGTGCTGGCAGCATTCTTGTTGTTGGGTGTGTGTTGGTCTTTCACCCCCTCAATAACTGTTAGCCGAATTGTTGCAACAGTGGGGCTCTGACTGAGGCCCTTCGTGAATGAAGGGGTCTTTCATGAGTATGTTGAACTCCACTGAGATATTTCTAGAGGGTAGATGCAACCTGAGAGATTTGAAGAAGGGAATAGTTAATAGGCTACTAATCCTAATCCCATCCCTTAAAGAAGGTGTCTGAGAGGAGTGGGGAAGGGGGGAGGAGGGAAAAATATTACCGGCTGATTGTCTCTGAGATGTTAAGTCTTTTTTAGCACCTTCTGGTGGGGCAATCTCCCTCTCCTCCTCCTCCTTCATGCTTTTTTCCTGTCCCTTCATAAAACAGGGTTCCCTAAAGTATGAAACCAGGAACAGCCACCACAATTTATCATACTCTAGGAAAATATCTGGACAGAAATCTGGAGGCCATGGATAGGTAGGGGTATGGTAGTAGACACAGGAAAAAAATTGTAAGAAACTTACATTTTTCTCAGGAAATAAAGTAGGGTTCTACTGAGAAAAAAACATAAAAATGAAAATATTTTTAAGAATAAAAAGATCTAATTTTAGCCTTTAAGTTTTTTTTAAAAAATGAGACATCATATCATTACCTCTGGTACTAACTGAAGGATGAATTATTAGGTCACTGAGCTTAGGAATGTTTTATCATCTCTGCTTTTCCCCTGATAGTATTTGGAACTATGCTATAATAAATATAGACTTAATATATTTCCTCACTTGTAAAATGAAAGTTATATATCTATATCTATATATATACACATACATATGTGTGTGTTTGTGAGCATGTGTATGTATATGTGGGTATGTCTCCCTATCTCTACCCCTTTGTTTTCTCTGTCCCCTTTTTTCACCCTTCCTTTCCCTTCTTCCTCTTCCTCTCCCTCTCTTTCCCTCTTTCTCTCCCCTCTCCCTCTCTCATTCATCTCCACCTCTTTCTCTCATTTTTAAGATTGGAGCTGTGATTTTATGGGTATAGGGAATTCCCAAAGAGGACACTCCCTTTATCAATGCAATTAAGTGCACAATCTGCCATTCAGAGCCAGAGATTGTTGCCTGCAATGTTGAGAAGTGACTTGTCCAGGGTCACTTAACCCTGATTGCCTCCAAAGAAGGAAGAAGTATGGCCACTAGCTGCATTGACCAAGGTTTTCAGGGTCTCCTGGGATGAGGAATAGTAGGAGGAATTTAAGCCTGTCTTTATTCAATGGTGAGAAGGATATTAAGATGAGCAAGCCGAAAGGATCCTTGTGGGTCTTTCTCTTGTACAAGCATTCCACATCTGTTTAGTGATCTTCTCTTGTTTCTGGTGATAGAGTGTTGCTATTTACGACTCCCTCAATCCTCTTTTCCGTCCCAAGTCAGAATGTACTATTCCCTTAAGAGTAACCAGATAGAGGGATTAGAGACTCATTGGATTTAGAAATGAAAGGGAGTTGATGTATGATCCAGTCTGAAATCTTAATTTTAGAGATGAGAAAATTGAAGCCTAGATATTTGAAGTAGCTTATCTAAGGTTACCCAAGTAGTGAATACTTACTACTTGGTGTGAAGTTTGAACTTTGAGTATAATGAAATTTGAATTTAGATCCTTTGACCTTAAATTTCATAATCCTATTATGACACCATGCCAAATGGAAGGAATTTTCTAAAATTTTTACTTGGTGACCCCCAATTCCTTTGCTTTTATGATCTCCAAATGAAAGATACACACATGCATATAAAATGTAAAGTATGTTATCATTACATCCCTAAGGTATATCTCATTAAGAGAAGCCCATTATCCTGATTATATAAAAGAATACAGTTCAACGATGTTTTATCCTTAAGATTCAGCGTATTTCCTATGCCTGCCTCCCTCTGAAAACTGTTGACAAACTCCCACAGCCCCATATCAGCCCTGTGTGGGCCAGTATGTAATTTTTTGCACACAGAATCTGCATTGTGCTAACAAAGAA
Organism: Trichosurus vulpecula; assembly: GCF_011100635.1. Lineage (NCBI taxonomy): Eukaryota > Metazoa > Chordata > Mammalia > Diprotodontia > Phalangeridae > Trichosurus > Trichosurus vulpecula. Next base: position 338,923,490 of record NC_050576.1, on the reverse strand, counting down.
ACACCCGCGCCTACGGAAAACAAGAAGTTGATCTGAACTCAACAACTATGATTAGGAACATTGTCAAAAACAAGCCCCTAAACTAACAAACTCTCACATTGTTGAATTTAAAGATCACCAAGACAGAGCCCCACCTTAACTTCCAACTAGGGGTTTTAGATTTTCATTTCTGTCCTAAAAATCAAAACAAGTTTGTAGAATATAAACTACAAAGACTGTAGAGTCACAGCTGGAAAAGCAGGCCCTCAATTTATCTATACCCAACCAGCTGTCCTAGCAAAAGGAGTCTCCTGCTATTGTCCCCCGTCACAGGAACCTTTTGCTCCAGTCACAATAAATACATGTTGTGCTTTTTGGCCCTTAGACCTCTGTTCCTGCTGTTCTGCTATTTGAGGAATGCATTCCCCCCTCTTCTATGCCAAATTCTACTTGTCCTTTCAAGGCTAGTGTGTAAATTCCGTATCATCTCAGAGGTTTATCCTACCTGCCCTGATGTCCCCAAATCCTTTGGATGCATTAGAATTTTTCTGCCCCATTGATGAATCATGTTGTTTGTTGTTGTTTGTCCTTCATTTTCAAAGACGACCATGACATCAGGGAAATGATGACATTACTTGCAGTTGACTTTGATTTGAGTGAGGGAGGGCTGTGCGGGGTAACCAGCATCATTTTCTCCTCCAGAGCCATCTGGATACAGTGACCAGATATTCATTGGGATGACTGGAGATGGCCCAGGATGCAATGGGAGACCCTGGTCCTTTTAGGCTAATGCTTTTTCAGGTACCCACTTAGAGTGAGGTAATGCCCATTCAGTGAATAGGCCTCTTTAAGAAGTGAGTCAAGGGATTGAATGCCCTTTGGGAAAACCATTATTTAAATCTTGCATTTTATTGAGCTTTTCTCCCATTTATGTCTTACATATGGAATTAAATTGTGAAGTCTTTGCAAGGAAGAAGCATAATATGTTTCTTCATATTGTATAGTGCCAAGCATAGTACCCACTGAAGGGCAGAAAGAGAGCTTATGCTTCTTTTCTAAGTCTTATATATTGTATGTCTTCCTACACTTTCCCCTCTCAGCCTCCTCCACATCTAGTTGGATGTCAGCTTTGGACAATTCTACTTCCACAGCATCTCTTAGGTCCATTCCCTCTTCTCCCTACGTATAGCCACCACCATGGTTCAGGCCCCCGTCTACTCTTTTCTAAAATATTTTAATAGACTCCTAGCTGGTCAGTTATAGGTGATGACTATAGAGGCAGCTAGGTGGCCCAATAGGATACAGGACCTGGAGTCAGGAAGATCTGAATTCAAATCTGGTCTCAGATATTTACTAGCTGTATGACCCTGGGTAAGGCTCTTGCCTCAGTTTCCTCATCTGTAAAATGCAGATAATAATAGTACCTACCTCCTAGGGTGATAATGAAGAAAAAGTGGGATAACATTTGCAATGCACTTTGCAAACCTTAAAGCTTTCTATAGGGCTAGATATTATTATTAGACACTTTCCCTCCATTCTCTCTCTTTTTCCAATCCTTTCTTCACGTAATTGCTAAATAATTTTCCCATTGCATAGGTAGAACCATGCTACTCCCTTGCTCATTAAACTTCAGTGGCAAACTAGACTTTCTAGGAGAAAATACAAACACCTCAGCTTAGTTTTTAATACCCCTTTGCAGTCTGGTTCCAACCTATCTTTCCAGCCTTGTTTCATATTATTCCCCTTTTGTATATCTCAGTCAAGATCTACTACTGGTGGTTGCCTTTTTTCAACATTCTATTTCTGAACCTTTATGCATTCACAGAGACCTCTCATGACTGGAAAGTCTTCCTTCCTTATCCCCATCTCTCTGAATCTTTATTATTTATATTTTTCTTCAAGGTTTACCAAAAGTGTAACCTTTGCCATGAATCAATACCTCCTCCATTTTGGTCATTAACATTCTCTCCCATCTCAAATTACTTATTGAAGCTCCTTGGAGGTAGAGACTGTTTGATATTTGTCTTTGTATCTTCCAACATCAGGCACAGTGCTTTTATCACAATAGGTGCCTAACTAATATTGTATAAATGAATTAAATAGTGAGTGTTTCAGGAAAGGTTTATCAATTTGATTTGGGGTTGAAACACGGATCTTTCTTATTAAGGGTTTAGGTTTACTCAGTTGAAATAACTAATTAGTAATGTAGAATTGTGCTAAGTCCTTTCATCTTCAGAACAGAAGGCCTGGGGTTTAGCCATTCTTTTAACAATGGTGCGCATACTTATGTGCCTGTAAGAAAGTCGTTAAAACAACAACAACCACTCCATTCTCCTTTTTCCATTTGGAAGAGCATCACTTAGCTACTTAGGGCTTAATAAGGGAAACTTTAGACTGCTTAGAAAATAAGCATGTGTTAAGAGAAACATAAGATGTGTTATCTTCTGGAGGTTATTAAGCTATTTTGAGCATTTTTTTCCTGCCTGTAACATTACCATGTTCTGTGGGACAGCTTTTCCAGATGAGACAGAGATTGAAATGTCACGCCAGCATGATCAATTAGATAATGTGGACTAGAAGTGTTTGTTACCTGACCTTAATCCACAGGGTAGAAATGAAATAAATGGAAGTAGAAGATTGATTAAGGAGAGATTCAAAGGTACAGTAAATAGTCTCCGTATAGTAAAAAAAGAAAAAGCCACAAAGCCAGTATGAAAATGTACATTTTTCATGTTTTATAAATAAGTTGACTCATAAGGAAAATACATCTACAGTAGGAAAACACATTGTAGTCCATTTATTTGTTCAGTTTGTGTGCAAGCAAAGGAAAATAAAACACTTCTTTTAAAAAAGAATGGCAATAGAAAAACAACAGGTCAGTGATTTTAAAAAAGAATATTTTGTATTACTCTTCAATAAGAATGAATGGGGTTATAGACTATCTAAAAGGCATATGTGCATAGCATGTATATATATACATATACATCTACACATATACCTCTTTATACACACATGTAGACTTTATAATACATATTGGAGCAGTATCTGAATCCAGATCCCATAATTCTCAATATATACACATATGAATATATATCTATGCATATGTATATATATACACATATATCCATATAGGTACATGCAAATAGCACACCATACATACATACATGCATGCAGAGAAGGTGCCTGCCTACATCAATAGAGGGAGTTTCCTTATCTGGGAGTCCTCTATACCAATAAAACAATAGGTCTAGTTCCTATCTCTATCCATATACACACCTATAGACACCAATACTTCTTATCTGTGTGACCCTGGGCAAGTCACTTAATGTCTATTTGCCCCAGTTTCCTTATGTATAAAATGGAGATAATAGTACCACTAGAGGGAATAACACACACACTCAGTTGGATACAGAAATCTATCTTACCATATAAGGAAGTAAAAAGGGATGTGGATAATAGAAAGGGGAGAGGGAACTTATAAAAGGGAGGGTAGATTGGGGAAGGCTGTGATCAGAAGTAACACACTTGTGAAACAGGAAAGGGTGGGGGTTAAGAGAGAAGGGAATAAACAAGGGAAAATTACCATATTGGGAAATACACAGCTATCATAACTATAAATATGAATAGGATGAGCTCACCCATAAAACAGAAGCAGATGGCAGAATGGATTAAAAACCAGAATCTTATAAAATGTCATTTAAAAGAAACACATTTGAAGCAGAGAGATACACACAAGGTAAAGGTAAAAGGCTGCAGCAGAATTTATTATGCTTCAGCTGAAGCAAAGAAAGCAGGGGTAGCAATCATGATCTTAGGCAAAGCAAAAGCAAAAATAGTTCTAATTAAAAGAGATGAGGAAGGAAATTGTATCCTGCTGAAAGATACCATAGACAATGAAGTCATATCAATACTAAACATATGTACATCAAATGGCATAACATCTACATTTTTGATGAAGTTGAATGAGTTACAGGAGGAAATAGATAAAACTATGGGGGACCTCAACTTTCCCCTCTCAGAACTAGATAAATCTAACCAAAAGTAAACAGGAAAGAAGTTGAGGAGGTGAATACAATTCTGGAAAAGTTTCTCCAAAGATCTATCATATCTAACTTTTCCAGAATTGTATTTACCTCCTTAACTTCATAATTTCATCAAAGAAAATGACAACAATGAGACAATGTACCAAAATTTATAGGATACAGCAAAGCAATACTTAGGGGAAAATTTATATCTCTAATTGCTTACATCAGTAAAATAGAGAAAAGCAGATCAATGAATTGAGTATGCCAACTAAAAAGCCAGAAAAAGAACAAATTAAAAATCTTCAATTAAACACCAAATTGTAAATCCTGAAAATCAAAGAAGAGATTAATAAAATTGAAAGTAAGAAAACCATTGAACTAATAAATAAAACTAGAAGTTGGTTTTATGGAAAAACAAGTAAAATAAATATACTATTGGCTAATTTGATTTAAAAAAAGGAAAGAAGATAACAAATTACTGGTATCAAAAATGAAAGGGGTATTATATAGTATTATTAATAATAATTAATTACATATGCATATACAAACATATGTATACACATATATATGAAGAAGAATGTGAGTACTCTGGAAACCTTATACTAGGGACCTGATGATATTGAGCCTTTGGAAGACTTAGGGGGAACATGTTAGTTGTCTTCAGATATTTGAAGGTCTGTCAAATAGAAGAAGAACAGATATTCTATGTTCTTCCAGGGGAGAGAACTAGGACTAATAGGTGGAAGCTGCAGGGAGGCAGATTGTGGTTGTAAATTTTAAAAATCTTAATATTTGGATCAGGCCTTCCAGGTTCCTGGGAGTGTCAAACTGATGTTGAATGACCACCCATTGGGGATCTTGTCAAAAGGATTCCTGCCTCCAGAGGGAAGTTGGAGAACATGACTTCTAAGACCTTTTCTGGCTCTAAGACTCTCTCGTTTTCTGGGAGTCTTCATCACTATTCATTGCTGTGCAAAACAAATTCAATTTATTTCAAGAAACACAAACCTGGAGTTCTGTAATTACATGAGGAAATAATCCCAGGAGTGCCATATTTAGCCTAAAACATTATTTTTGTCCTTCCCGTAGTCTGTGTTTACATGCAAAGAAAAGTAATAAAGAGTCAAATATATGCTTCTAAGAAACTGGATCGATATAAGACTGACTAGAGCTTGGGACCCAATGTGGAGTTGAACAGTCTCCCTTGATTTTAACACTCGTATCTTCAATTTGCCATTGTTAATCAACAAGCACTTACTATGTGCTAGACACTCTGTGCTAGGTGTTACAGATATAAATGCAATAAATGGAACAATATCTACTTTGAAGAAGTCTGCCTCTAAGGAAAGTGACCACACAGCCTTGTTTAAGTATGAATATAAGTTTATTCATATTTAAAGAGAATAAATACCAAGTTGTTCAATACAAAGAGCTTTCGGAGGGAGGGCACTAGAGTTTGGGGGTGATCAGGAAATACTTCCTATAGAAGGTGATGCTTGAGCTGCATCTTGAAAAAGAGGATTTCTAAGAGGTGGAGGTGGAGAAGAGAGCTCAGTCCAGGCATGGGGGGCAGACAGCCAGTGCAAAGGCAGAGATGGAGATGGAGTGTCCAGTATGAGGAGTAAAGAGCATGGTTTGGCTGGATCACGTGGTGAGAGAAAGGGAGTCATGTAAAATGGGACTGAAAAGATGGGTGGAAATAAGGTTGTGATGGGCTTTAAAACCAAACAGAGACATTTATATCTGGTTTTAGAGGCAATAGGAAAACACTTCAGGTTATTGAATAGGAGAGTGATATGGTCATTTCTGCACTAAAGGAAAAGCACTTTGGCAGAATATGTGGGAACGATTAACTGATGGAACTTTTTAAAAATGGGGATGACATGGGATTCAGTGGTGACAAGCTATTTGGAGTTTTCTAAAACATTTATTTGCCATTGGATAGATTGGGATGGGTGAAAGCATAAAAATGAACTCTAATAATAATAATTATATTTGTATAAGTGGCTTACCTGAGGGTGAACCCAGGTCTTCTCACTGCGCATCATTTGCTCCCTCCCCATGCTACATTGCTTCTAGATAAATTCAGAAAGGCCTCTTTAGAGGATTGATCTCAAAGTCATGGTAATAAATGTGGTAATAATTCATTAATTATTTTTACTTTGTGTCTTTCTACACTTTTCTAGAGGTAGTGTGGAAAAAGCATGGGACTTGGAGGTAGAAGATATAAGTTCAAATGTTGCCCTGTCATGTCCTACTTGTGGGATTTTGGGCCTGCCTCAAACTCTCTGATTCTCAGTTTCCTCATCTGTACAAAGCGGGGGCTGGACTTGATGGCCACTCAACTCTAAATGTCTGATCAGATGATATAGACTGGCCCTATAATCAAAGCCTTTCTGGCTTGCTAGGACTTAGCAGAGCTTGTGTTCTATTGGAATGGCCTTCAAGAATCCATAATACCTCCAGGAGGCATTCAGTAGGCCTTCAGTGTAGGTGCCCAATAGAGATGATTTTTACAGTTGAGGGCATGCTGCCAATTCAATTCAAAGATTTATTGAAGGTTGACTGTACATGAAGTTTTATTTCTAAGATATCTTTAAAAATTGGATAGGTAATCTTATGTTTAGGATGAAGGTAGAAGGATGATCTAAATTTTCAAGGATCTCAATGATGCTAAGATTTACTTACAGTTATTTTATTATAGTTATTGTTAAGCCATTTTTCCAGTCATCTGTGCCTATCTCATCCTATTTGAGATTTTCTTGGCAAAGATGTTGGAGTGGTTTGTCGTTTTCTTCTCCAGCTCATTTTACAGATAAGGAAACTGAGGTGAACAGGGTTAAGTGACTTGCCCAGGATCACACAGTTAATAAGTTTCTGAATTTTCTTGACTCCACGCCCTGCATACTATCCACTGTACCACCTAGATGCCCTAAATTTTTGTTGTTCAATTATTTGTAGTGTCTGACTCTTTGTAACCCCATTCGAGGTTTTCTTGGTGAGGATACTGGAGTAGTTTGCTATAGTCTTCTCCAGCTCATTTTACAGATGAGGAAACTGAGGCCAACTGGGTTAAATGACTTGCCCAGGGTCACACAGCTAGTAAGTGTCTGGTGTCAGATTTGAACTCAGGAAGACGAGTCTTTCTGATTCCAAGCCCAGTGCTCCGTCCACTATGCTACCTAGTTGGCTATTTTGCTTATATCTAAATGTATAAATTTAGGAATGAAATAATTCATCCATAAAATGAGGTTAGGTATACTAGATCTTTTATTTTTGACATTGTAGAACTCTGCATCTCAGGTCCTCTGTTTGCTAATCTGCCCAAAAAACCCCACAAAACAGGATTAGATTAAGTGACTTTAAGGTTTAGTCTAACTCTGTTTCTAAGATGTTGTAGCCTGCTTTTGAAAAGAACAATGTCTCGATACATAAATTGCAGCATGTATTCTCTTGACAAGGAGCTCTTCTAAAAGAGGCAGGAAATCTGCTGTATGGTTACTGAAAGAAATGGATGTAGGAAGGGTTATCAGGAGAATTACGTTTGACACCTTAATGGTAATTGAGTTAAGTAGGAGGCATTGTTCCATCACAAATGCTACCTCCTGGAATTTCAAAATGGCATAGGATAATCTAGCAATGCCATGGCTCTGATCATATTTTTTAAAAGATGGCTGTCTAGATGGAATCTATATGTGATGTTCTAATAATTGCGTATCTCCTAAAAGATCCTGAGATGACAATTATGCTCTATAATGAATGGGAAACACCTGAGACATCTACTCTCCTATCCTGTCATTTTGCAAATGGGATTCCTGAGGTCTGGAGCTCAGAGACCTGCAAGTAGGAACTGCCCCAGGTCACAATCAACTAACCAACAAAGCACTTAATTAAGAGCCAACTACATTCCAGCCACTGTGTTAAGAGCTAGAGACACAAAGACACATATCAAACACATATGAGAATATAAGGAACTTCTATTCTATCACACAGATAATAGGCAATTTATTTAAAACTCCAGTGTTCATAGTTTATTTTATTTGTCTCCAGTCTGAAATGTTTAGGCTGCTTTGGGCACTTACTAGCTGTGTAACCATGGGCAATTTGCTTAACCACTTAGCCCATTTCCTCATCTGTAAAATGGAGATAATAAGAGAACCAACCTACCAGGGTTGTAGTGAAGATCAAAAACACAATATAAATGTTAACTATTATTATTATTATTATTGTTGTTTTTGTTATTATTATAAGTTCATTTCATAGTTCCTTAAAGCCCGGAAGTGAAGGTGACTATTGAACCTAAGAGGAAAAGTAATGTAAAAACTTACATGGATAGGTTGTCATTCTGTATCTACTCTGTTTTCCCTGAAGTCAAGGTCACAATCTTATAGCATCTTTGTATCTCAGTTTCCTCATCTGTAAAGGACTAGGGCAGACCCAATGGCCTTTAAGGTCCCTTTTAGCTTCAAATCCATGATCCTGGTATCCCTCACAAAGCCTTGAATGGATTGACAAAACTCCTACAGAATTGACTTGGTCAGATCTGGTTTGCATCTTTTTATCCAAGTTGAAAACTTCTTGTTGTATGTTGTTGTTGTTGGTCTTTCATTCTTGAAGAGGACCAATGACATCACAAGGGTGATGTCTTGGCTTGTAAGCGAATTGTATTTCAGTGAGGCAGAGCTGTGCAAAGTCATCAGCTTCCCTCTCTCCTCCAGTCATCAGAGTCCAGTGGCAAGATATAAGATAAGATGATTGGCCATGGCCCTGAATGCAGTGGGAGACCTTGGCCTTCTTAAGCTAAGGTCTTTCCCAGGTCTCAGTTTGTTTGAGGCAACACCCCTTCAGTGATTCCTTGATTGACTCCTGAAAAGCAAAATCTAGACTACAAAGATCTACCAATGGGCAGGTAGGTGGTGCAGTGGATAGAGTACCAAGCCTAGAGTCAGGAAGACTCCAGGTTGTAATATAGGGTATATCTACCTGAAGCCTCAAACCCAACATGTTCCAAAGGTGAGTTGTCTTCCTCCCCCCCACCCCACTCCCCACATCTATCCTTTCTTCTGTATTGATCACTGCCATTAATAGCTCCATCATTTATTCAGTTTCCCATTTTTGAAATCTTGTTATAGTTGACTTTTTTTTTCTTCCTCATCTTCCCTATTCAGTCAATCTCTATAATATCTCTTAGAGGGTCTCCTCTTTATTTCCTCTGCCACAGCCTTGGGGGTACAGGCTACCATTATACCTGTCTCAACTATACAGTAGCCCTCTAACTAGTCTTCCTACTGTTAACCAAAAACTGAAGACATGATGGTCTGCTTATTTACAAGAGTCCCAGCACATAGGCAGTTTCTCAGCCTAGTGCGGACAGACTGGTGCCTGTCTTGACTCCCAAGGACACACAGGGAGTCCAGCTTGGGCCTTAAACAACAAATTATGTCAGCTGGGAGGAGGGAACGGGAGGGGAGTTTTCTTTGACACAGTCAGGGCCTCTTGCATTCTGTGGGTCCAGTGTCTGGAAAATATGGAACTCAAAAAGACTAGTTCAGGAGGCCCCTTAACATTACTTTCCATTCATTTCCATGTCCATTTGAGTCTTTGTAGATAACATGGCTACATAGACGTCTCTCTTGCATAAATCTGGTAGTTTCTCAACTCTACTAAAATCTTTAGTGGTTTCTAATTTTCAGATTCTATTAAAATAATTATTGAGGATCTATGTGGCTCCTTATTCTCAATCCATCTCTAGAGTGTTCTCTCTCTTTTCCCTCTTGGATTCCTTCCAGACTCAGCTGAAATTCTACCTTTTTCAAAAAGGTTTTCCCCCCCACTCTCTCCTCTAGTTATTAGTGCCTTCTCTTTGAGATTATCTTACATTTTTACTCTATATATCTGGTATATACATAATTTTTTTTGCATGTCATCTCCCCAACTTGAATGTGAGTTCCTTGAAGACAGGGTAAATGTTTTTGCCTTTCTTCACGGCATATAATAAACACTTAATAAATTCTTGATAACTGTATAATCCACTGGTGGGCTTTAAAATATTTAATTTCAAAGCAAAAATTTCAGAAAGGTTCTTGTAGTATTAGCTGTTTGTGAATTACACAGACCTCTAATGAGAAGCTGTCCTTTCTCCTTTATTTTTTGAGGGGAGAAGAGGGGAAGAAGGGATCCCACCCCTCACCTTCCAACGTTAAGGTTGTTTGCTCAGTATTTTTGTCTTTGATGAACATCAGAAACTAGTTGGGAGATTCCTCCAGAGATAAATAGCAAGTTTGCTTCCCTAGATACCAAAGCACAACTTGAAGCTTTTTACCACTTCCTGATAAGGGTGTAGTTTCTGCCTTCCAGAAGAAGCATTGCTACAATATAACCGTTAGTGGCTTTCTGGGTCACGTCTTGGTTTTGGAGATTCTGTCGCTCACAGAATATTAGACCTGGAAAAGCTCATCATAGCCATTCAGTCCAATCTCCTCACTTTACAAGTTAAATGACCCGCCCAAGATCACTTAGTTAATTAGTGGCAGAATGAAAACTGGAACTCAGGTCTACTGACTCTTCTAGTTGTCACAAAGAAAAGTCACAAAAAAGTCTATTTTCTTTATTTGCATCTTGTAATTACCAATGTCCTGCGTGAGGATAATAGGAAATGTGGAAACAGTTAATGAATTATATTAATGAATGTTAATGAACTGTAGATAGATTATTAGAAATATAGTTGTAGTAAGTGTGTATTTGTATGTATGTGCATATATATGTATGTATACATATATATTTATAAACATGTATATGTTCTCTCAAGTCCCATATAAATAAGATAAAAGGATTATGGATGTCTCTCCAGAGGAGGGGAGGATTGAAGTTTCAGAGACTGTTCATGTTTTACAACGCCTGGCAGATGAATTAAAGGACAAATTTAGAAGGATAAAGCATTTATTAAGTACTTGCTACATGCCAGGCACTATGCTAAATATTGGACTTACAAACGCAAACAATCAAAAAACAAATAAACAATAATACTGTTCCTATTCTCAAAGAGCTTATGTTTTAATAAAGAATAAGAGAATAATAAGGATTAATTAAGTACCTACTATGTGGCACTCACTGTGCTAAGCACTTTTCAATTATGATTTTATTTGATCCTCACAACATCCCTGCAAGATGGGTGTTAATAATGCCCACATTTTAGAGTTGAGGAAATGGGCAAACAGAGGTTAAGAGACTTGATCAGGGTCACATAGCTGGTAAGTATCTGAAACTGGATTTGAACTTCCTCATTCCAGGCTTAGCACGTTAGCCTAACACCCTGATAGGGGAAGAAGAAACAAAGGGCTGGAAATGGGGGAGGGGAAGGTGGTTGGAGCAGGGCAGAGCCTGAGTTAAGTTGGGGGTGTAAAATGGTTGCAGCACCTCAACCCCACATGAAGTCCTATAGCTGTGGTAAGATGTTCCCTTCAGGAAAGTGAGGATCACAAGAAAAGATGGTTTTAGGCTTGCTGTTGTTGTTGGTCCTTCATTTTCAGAAAGGGCCAGTGACATCACAGGGTGATGACTTGTGTGATTTGGATTTAAGTGAAGCAGAGTTGCACAAAGTAGTCAGTCTCACTCTCTCTTTCATAGTCATCGAAGTCCAGTGGCAGGGCAGAAGTCAAGATGACTGGAGAGGGCCCGGGATGCAGTTGATGACCTTGGCATCTTTAATGTCTGACCAAGCTCTAAGTGCTGCATTGTACCAGCTTCAAACTGCCTTTATGGCAATTGGAACACATTGTTCTCATCCGCCCATTCTGAGGAGGGTGAAGTCTTCACATGCTTGGAGTAACACCCCCCCCTCCCCCCGCCCCCGTTCAGGTTCTTTGTAAAAATTTCAGCAGAGCAGCAGAGGAAGTAACAAAGAAATGCCTATTTGTGATAGTACAGGAATGACAGTCCAAACCTTTGCCTTCTCTTCACTGTCCACCTCCCCTTTAGAGTTGGGATCAATTTCAACAAACTTGAATTCAAGCCCATTTCTACAACATACAACTTATGTGGTTTGGCTCAAGCTATTTAATTTTTCTATTTGTGAGTGTCCTTAACTATAAATGAAGGGTATGGCCTTTGTATTCCCTAATATTCCTTTCCGGTTCTCAGATTCTACAGTTCAGGCCTAGGTAGGGTACTTAACTACCCACTGGGATGCTCAGCTGACTTTCTTATTCAGGAGCTGATAACTCAGGCCTATTTCTCCTTCCCCCTCCTGCCTACCTTTAGATAATTTCACTGCTCATTACACCCCCATCCGATCATGGGTTGTATTCAAGGAAGAGGTTCCAAGCTAGCAGATTTTTCCCCTAGTTATCAGCACTACTCAAAGGTGCGATGAAGAATGAGGCTGAAACTGTTTAATGAAATTTTAAAGTGCTAGTGCTTAGTCTGGCAAACCCATTCCCGGTGGCTACAGATAAGAAGTCTAGAAAAAATAATGGGTGCTCCTAAAAGGCTTTTTGTGCCCTGATAGAATGCAGGAAGTCTCATCTTCCTCAGTTCAAATTGGGTCTCACACACTTACTAGCTGTGTGACTCTGTGCAAATCATTTAGCCTTTTTTGCCTCAGTTTCCTCATCTGTAAAATGAGCTGCAGAAGGAAATGGCAAACTACTCCAGTATCTCTGCCAAGAAAACCCTGCAAGGGCTCATGACTCTTAGTCAGACATGACTGAAATGAATGAACAACAACAAAAAAGCTTTTAAAGCTGCATTAAGCTTTTTGGGGAGACCCCGTATATAGTGCTATTCATTTCAATTATTGTTAATTCAGTTCTGTTGCAAGTGAAGCACTGTGCTAGGCATTAGTGATACAAATAAAAAAGGAAATAATCCTTGCTGTCAAATGCCTAATGGATCCACATCTCTCTATCTCTAGCTATCTCTATCTTTATCTCTGTCTCTTTAACTCTATCTCCAGATATGCAGATAAATGCAAGTTAATTGGAGGAGGGAGAGAGCACAAACTCAGGAGATTAAAAAAGGGTTTTTGTTGGAGGTGGCAAACTGAATTGAGAGGAAGTAGGGGTGTTAAAGGGACAGCACATTTTGGGCATGACATACAGGTTGTCTGAAGGTTCAGAGAATGGAAATGGAATAATAATTTCTGGGCATAGCATGTAGACCATTTTCAGTTTACTAGAATGTAAATTATTTGAGGAGCATCTAGTGGTAAAGTGGATAGAATGACAGGACTGGAGTCAGAAAGACCTGAGTTCAAATCTGGTCCGAAATGCTTACTAGCTGTGTGATCCTGGGGAACTCACTTAACCCCATTTGCCTCAGTTTCCTCATCTATAAAATGAGCTGGAGGAGGAAATGGCAAACTACTCCAGTATCTTTGCCAAGAAAACCCTAAATGGAGTCATGAAGACTCAGACACAACTAATCAACTCTTTGAAGGCAAGAAATAGGAAATGTAGAGAGGAGAAGGTTGCTGGGTTCTAGGGGGCTTTAAATGCCAAGCTGATTAAAAAGTTTATATTTTATCCTAGAATAAGTTGGGAGATGTTGAAGATTTTTGAGCAAGGGAGTGAATCGGTTAGACAGTGTTTCAGAAATATTAATTTTTGGTTTAACAGAGGATGGACATGGAGAAAGGGGAGAGATGACAAAGAGACCAATTAAAAGGCTATTACGATAGACCAAATGTGTGGTCATGAGGGCCTAACCTGGTACAATTCTAGTATGAGTGGGGAGGAGAGGACCTATATGACATATTGTGGGGGTATAATCCACAAAGCCTAGAAACGAGGTATGTGGGGGGTGAGGGAGAGGGAAGAGTCAGGGCTGACTCAGAGGTGGCAAACTCATGTGATTCCAAGAATGGTGATACTCTCAATAAAAATAGGGAAGTTTGGAGGAAGAGCTGGTTTTGGGAGGAAGGAAAATAATTTTCATTTCAGACATGTTAAGCTTGAGTTGCTAGTGGAAAACTAGGTGATTTCCAAATGTCTAGGAGACAGTTGGTAATGTGCTAGTATTTAGGAGAGAGGTTAAGGCTGGATGTACGGATTTGAGAGTTCTCTGTATAAAGAAGATGATTGAACTCATGGGAGCTGAGGAGATCTCCCAAAAGTAGAGCTTAGAGAGAGAAGAATGAAGGGCCTAGGAAAAGTTCTTGGATCACTCTCACTAAATATAGATCATAATCCAGCAACAGCAACTGAGGACAGGTCAGTAGAAAGAGAACCAGGAGAGAACAGTGTTATGGAAACTAAGGGAGGAGAGAATGTTCAGCAAAGAAGATGACGACTGAAAGAAGGCCAGGATTCGGCAGTTGAAAGAAAGTAATAGGATTTGCAGCCAAATTACCAGTGGTTGAGAAGCAAGTGGGACATTTCAGAATAGACGATCTTTTCTAGGAGGGTGGCTAAGAAAAGGAGAAGAAAGCTAGGATAGTAGCTTCAGGAGAGGTCAGAATCATGGATGTCAGGTTGAGGATGGCTAACATCTTCTAGGCAAATTTGTAGGCTGTGGGAAAATAGCCAGGACATAAGGAGATACTGAAGATTAGAGAAAAAGGCTTAAGTCCTTGGAGGAGAGAAAGTAGTGGATAGCATGGAGATTACAGATGAAAGGATGAGTTGGCAACGCGAAGGGTTACTCTTCCTCCAGGGAATGTGGGATAGCAGAGAGAATGGAGAGTGTGTAGAAGGAGTGGGATTGAGGTATAGAGCATGGGTGAAGATATTGCTCATGGGAATGGCTTTGGTTTCCTCTGTAAAGTGGCATATGAGGCCATTGGTGCTTTAAAGCCACAGTCATGGTATGCATGTTCTAAAAAATGCAGCCACATTTTGGCAAGGACACTATAGAAGCGTAGACTGTTAGAGCTAGCTTGTACTGATGAGGAAACTGAATCGGAAATGGGAAATGATTTAGTCTTATCCAACCTCCGCATTTTCAACGTCCCTTTACCAAAACTCTCCCCTTACTTCTAGGCCCCATCTGAGCAACACTTCCCCTATGAATTCTGGCTCCCCAGATGAAAGTTCTCTCTTTCTTTCTTAAATTTCTCATATTACCCATCATATTCTATTTTACTTCACAGTTACTTGTGTCTAAGTCTTATTCTTCCCTCTTTCTCCCCGCTGCCTATTGGACTGTAAAAAGTACCATGTCTGTTCTAAACTGTCTCCCCCAGTGCCTCCATGCCCAGTAAGCCCTTACAATGTTTTTGCTGCTGGAATAAATGAATGAATGTTATTTAACATTGTATTCCCAATGCCTTGTATGTAGCAGCAACTTAAGAAATGTCTGTTGAAGTTAGCCAAGCTAATTAATAGCAACACTGGGGCTAGAAGCCATGCCTTCTCCTTCCTGCTTTGGGGCACTTTTCATTGTACTACAGGTGAAAAATGTTGAATGTTACTAAAAACCTGATGGATTCTCACTAGAGAGAAGATTGCTAAACAATCCTGTTTAGTTTCCTTGGTATTTGCTCAGTGGGTGGAGTAGTAGGTGGGGCTCCTATCAGCAGGAAAAAGAGTGATAATAACAGAGTGATAGATGGTCTGGTTGAAATGTAAAATTTGGTCTCCTCCTAACTCTATCTTATTTCCTGCCTGCCTTTATGAAATGTTAATGAATATCTCACATATGATAGAGCAGTGAAGTACCTCTTTATTTTTACTATTTTTTGGCAGGTTCTAACTTTACTGTGTCAGGATCTTAATACAACAGACTGACAAGATACTACTAACAGAACCCTCTCCTGCCATAAGCCCAGCCTCCTTCCATTGTAGCTGATGTTCTGTGAACAGGCTTTCCATGTACCATTGATCACCCATCTGCTGCAAATCTTTCTCTGTAGCTACATCTTTGACATCCGATAGTATTGCACTTTTTTTTTTTGCCCATGTCTCTGAGAAAACCCAGTACTGGTAAATAAGGACTTGTATTTCAACCACAGGCTAAAGAACAGCTTTATCAGTTGCAAATGATCAACATTCATGTGGTAGGATTGACAGATTGCTTTACCCACATTATCCCATTTGTTCTCCACAATACCTGTATGAGTTGTGTAATCACATACATTCTTCATTTGGCAGAGGAAGCAACTGGGGCCCACAGAGCTTGTAACTTGTCCAAGATGTCACAGGTGGTAAGTGACAGAGGCAGGTTTTCTGAATACAAATCCAGTGCAAATTCCCACTACATCACCTGAACAATTGTTTTCATGATAGAAGTACAAACAGTGTAGCTGGTAGTATAGAATTTTCTCTTTGAGACTTGGCACGATGACTTGGTATCAATGATTAGAACCAGATTTGGGCCATAGCCTAGAACAGTGGTATCGAACTCAAATGAAATTGAACCTTACATAAGAATCCCTGTGGGTTGCATATTGATTTAGAAAACCACAAACTAACATCATTTATGTTTTTATTGTATTTTTATTTATTTTGTTAAATATTTCCAAATTACATTTTAATCTGGTTCAGGCCTCACCAGAGTGTTACGGGCCACATGTTTGACACCTCTGGCCTACGTCACTTAAAAATTTGTTTGATCGCCTTGCCACTGTGCCAGTCTTTAGAACTCAACCTGTCTCAGGGAATGATTGAATGGTGCCTAAAGAATAGGAGGTGACAAAAACAAAATCCAATGCAAAGAGATAGGGATAATAATGATTTACATTTTCATAGCACTTTACAATAGATTTAAATTTTTTTTTTTACAGATATTTACACATATTCTAAATCAAGCACAATTAAAGAGAATATGGTTTAGGGACATGAATACTTGGACATCAGAGGAGTAATAGAGGTGGTACATACTACCAAAAACCCAAACACAGCCTTTCTGTTTCTTCTTGTTGACAATATATAGTATGCCTCTATACAACCAAATGTTACAGTGGAATAACACTCTTTCCAGTAAATTTTAAACTTAAACTTCTCTGTTAGAGCAAATGGGCAGCTAGGTGGCACAGTGGATAAAACACTGGTCTTAGAATCTGGAAGACTCATCTTCGTGAGTTCAAATCTGGCCTCAGACACTTAGTAGCTGTGTGACCCTGGGCTAACCACTTAACTCTCCCTCATTTCCTAATCTGTAAAATGAGCTGGAGAAGGAAATGGCAAACTACTTCAATATTTTTGCCAAGAATCCTCCCCGCCTCACCCCCTAAAAGTCCTGTACTTGGCTTAAAAAAATCAACTGTACCAATATGGGATGGGCAAGTATAGCTAGAAAACAGTTTTTGTGGAAAAGACCTATGTATTTTTTAGTAGCGTACAAGTTCAGAGTAAATCAGTGGTATGACAGGTATCCCAAAAAAGCTGGTAAACTCTTATTTAGACTTATTTAGAGGTGCAGCATCCAAAATGAGACAAGTGATAGTCCTGTGACATTCTACTCAGATTATTTCTGGAACATTCTCTCTTTTGGGTGCCACTTTTCAGGAAGGGCATTGACAAAATGGAACATGTTGAGTAAAGACCAATCAGGATCTTTTGGGCCCTAAGAACCATGGCCCATGGAGATCATTTGAAGCAACTGAGAACGTTTAGTGTGAAAAAGAGAAGATTTAGGGATTCGTGATAACATTCCTTAAGCATGTGAATGGCTGCTATGTGGAAAAAGGATTTGATTTGTTTCGCCCAAGGCCAGAATTATGCTGCAAATGGGAATGGGGAATGCCATAGGGATTCATATTTCAGCTTAGAATATGGAAATATGGAAAATTTGGAAATATGGAAATAACTTCCTAAGGATTGGAGCTGTCCAAAAGTAAAGTGGGCTGCCTGCCTTGTGAGGTGGTTACTGGAATGGAGGCTAAATGTCCGGTTATTAGAGACATTTTAGAGTGCTACAGGTTTTATTTGGTAATACCTGAGATCTCTTCCTATTCTGAAAGTCTATGATGCTTTAACTAATTCACAGCAGGGCCCCAAAGACTAATATGACTTTATTGGGCTACAGGTTAGAGGAATATTGGGATTTCAGTAATAAAAGTGACTTAAAGTAAGGAAATGAAGTGAAACTTCAGACATCAATGGGGACATTCTAGTAGAGGGACTTTGACTGAGAGGTTCTTTTCAAGTAAGATACTATCTTTTTTTGGTGTACTAGTAAGGCTTCCCACTTAAAATAGTTAATAAGACTCTAATTCTCCCATCACCTTTGCAAAAGAACTGAGAAGTTGGATGTCCTTCTTCCATGAATCCTCCTCAACCCACCCTTACTTCTGTACTTTTGAGTTTTTAAGCGTTGCTTCAAATAGCCTTTGAATTTATAAATCTATGATACTTGGACATTTAAACCAGAAATAAAATCCATGAATGAATATTAGATCTGTGATATGCAGTGCCCTTTGAAACTTCTGCTTTGCTCTCAACAAGTTTCCTTTCATCTACAGCCTCTCCCAAGAAGCAGAGAATCTTATAATCTAATTTGTACAAAAATCAGTGAATCACATGTACAATATTCCCAACAAATAGTCACTGAGTTAACACCTCTGGTAAGTGGAGACTAACTCTCCAAGGCAATCTACTCCTTTTTTAGACTACTCTGATAGTTAAGAAAATTTTTGTTAGGTTAAATTGACTTGACCTTCTTTATTAACAACCATTCATTAGATCTAGCCTTGCTTTTTGGGGCCAATAAGAATGAGTGTTTTCCTCATGATAATTCTACAAAATTTTAAAATTGCTGATACATTATCTCCTGAATTTTCTCTTCCATATGCTAACTTCAATTGATTATTGTATGATAGGATTTTGAGGCCTCCCTTAATATCCCAGTCATTTTGCTCTGGATTCATTCTAGCTTATCAATTTCCCTCCAGTAAAGTGGTGTCAGAACCATATGTAGTATTCTAGATCTGATCTGACTATAAAACAATAGTACAATTATCCCCTTTATACTTTTATAAATGTAGCCCAAATATAAATTAGGTTTTTTTGATTGTCACATCAAACTGTTGATTCCTATTGAGCTTGTAGTATAATCAAATCCCAAGATCTTTTTCATATTTATTACTTTTGAAGCCATTCTGTAGTTTTTTGCTGCTACAAAAAGAACTTCTATAAATATTTTGAAACTGTGGAGATTAACCCTGGGATTAATATGTCTGTTTTCTGTGAGTTCCTTACCAGATTGGTGCACTGGATACAGAGTAAGCCCGTTTGCCAAAAGGAACCGATCAGGAGCTTGCAATGAGCCAAAGTCTTGTTCACTCCCAGATACATTCAGTGGTGTTCCCTGGATGATCTTGTTAAGCCGTGCCCCACCCCACCGCCAAATGGCCGAAACTAGCCTTGTGGTCAACTGTTCCTGCAACATATCCTGTGTCTGTGTCCCACCTATTTCTGGGAAAGATTGTCCATTCTTTTTCCTAACCCCTTGCTGAATCTCTTGTTTGTGGTTTTCAACCATAAATCGCCCCCCCGCCTCTCCTGGGCTGTGGGCTCATTTGTACTGGGGTCCCTCTGCATTAGTGTATGATTTTCCTCCTAATAAAAATTTTCTGCCTTCAACTCAGCTTTGACTCCTCTGCAATTTGAGGGGTGGACTTTGCCTGGATGACAGAACCAATCAGCTTTTTCCTTCTACTTTAAAAAGATCTCTCTGGAGTACAGGCCTCCTATGGTATTGCAGGGTCAAAATAAACACAATTTAGATACTTTCCAGAATGAGGAGATCAATTATTCACAGCTCTACTAACAGTACACCACTGTGTTCATTTTCCTTCAGCCTTTCCAACAATCATCATTTTGCTATTTTGTCATCTTTGCCAATCTAAGAGGTAAGAGATGGAACCTTAGTTTTATCTAGGTCTGAGAGGGATACATCGAGGACTCCACTATTATAGTTTTACTGTCTATTTCTCTCTGCAATTTAATTGATTTTGCCCTAGATATTTAGATGATTTGCTATTCAGTGCATGTGTATTGAATATTGATATTAATTCTTGGTTTATCATGCCTTTAAACATACTATAGTTTCTCTGTTTAACTCTTTTAATCAAATATGTTTTTTATCGATACTTTGTCTAAGACCATGATTGCTACTTCTGCTTTTTTTTTCAGTTTATCTGAAGCATAAAAGATTTTGCTTTATTCTCTTATTTTAACTCTATACTATTCTTGTTACTTTAGGTGTGTCATTAAGGTAACATATCCTTGGATTCTGCTTTCTAATTCATTCTGCTATCTCAGCTTATAAGTCAATTCATTGATTTACATTAATAGTTATGATGGTTAATTTTCTATTCTCCTCCATCATATCCCTTTATACTTTCCCCTCTTTTTGTCCCCTTTCTTTCTTAAGAAGATGGTATTAACATAAATTTGGCTCAGTTCCCTGTGTATTTTAGAGATGAGGCCTTTATCAGAGATACTAGTTATAAAGATTTTCTCCCAATTTTCTGCTTCCATCCTAATCTTTGCTGCATTGGCTTTTATTTTATACAAAACTTTTCAATTTAACATAATCAAAATTATCCCTTTTGCATTTTGTAGTGCTCTCTATCTCTTGTTGTGCTGTGAATTCTTTGCTTTTCCATAAATCTGAGAGGTAATTATTCCTTGCTCTCCCAATTTGCTTATAGTATCAGCCTTTATTCCTAAATCATGAACCCATTTTGACTTTATTTTGGTATATGGTGTAAGATATTGGTCTATGCCCAGTTTCTGCCCTACCATTTTCCAGTTTCCCATCAGTTTTTATAAAATAGTGAATTCTTAGTCCAGAAGCTGGATTCTTTGGGTTTATCAAAGAGTACATTGCTATAGTCATTGACAACTGTGTCTTGTGTACCTAACCTATTCCACTGATCCACCATTCTGTTTCTTAGCCAATGCCAGGTAGTTTTGATGACTGCTGCTTTATAATACACTTTAATATCTGGTATGGCTAGGCCACTTTCCCTAGAATTTCTTTTCATTAATTTCCTAGATATTCTAGACCTCTTGTTCTTCCAGATGAATTTTGTTATTATTTAATCAACCTCTGTAAAAAGTTTTTTGGTAGTTTGATGGGTATGGTCCAAATTTTTATAGGAATACAAGTCATTCCCCAATTGAGGTATGGTCAAAGGATATGAACAGGCAGTTTTCAGAAGAAGAAATTAAAGATCTATAGGTATATGAAAAAATGCTCTAAATCACTATTGATTAGAGAAATGCAAATCAAAACTCTTAGGTGCCACATCTCTCCTGTCAGATTGGCTAAAATGACAGAACAGGAAAATGATAAATGCTGGAGAGGATGTGGGAAAGTTGGGAACACTGTTACATTGTTGGTGGAGTTGTGAACTGATCCAGCCATTCTGGAGAGCAATTTGGAACTATGCCCAAAGGGTTATAAAAATATTCATATGCTTTGATACAGCAATACCACTTCTAGGGTTGTATCCCAAAGAGATCACACAAGTGGGAAAAGGACCCATATGTACAAAAATATTTATAGCAGCTCTTTTTGTAGTAGCAAAGAATTGGAAATCAAGGGGATGCCCATTAATTGGGGAATGGCTGAACAAGTTGTGGTATATGAATGTAATGGAATACTATTATGCCATAAGAAATGGGGAAGATATGGACTTCACAATAACCTGGAAAAACCTACATGATATAATGCTGAGTGAGTGAAGCAGAACTATGAGAACACTATACACAACCACAGATACATGGATTCTGTGATGACTAACCCTGACAGACTTCGCTCTTCTCAGCAATACAAGGTTCAAAGACAGCTTCAAAGGACTCATGAAGGAGAGAGCTATCTACATCCAAAGAAAGAACTATGGAGACTGAATACAGATTGAGGCAAACTGTTTGCTCTCCTTTCTTTTTTTGTCTTGTGTTTTTGTTTTGTGGTTTTGTTTCTTCTTTCTCATGATTCATTCCACTTGTCATAATTCTTCTTTACAACTTGACTATTGTGTAAATAAGTTCAATGAAAAGTTAAATGTATAGCATATATTGGATTCCATGCCATCTTGGGGAGGGAAGAAAATCTGGAACTCAAAATCGTGTGGAACTGAGTGTTGTAAATTAAAAATAAAAAATCTTAATAAAAAAGATAGTATTAAAAAGAAATTTGTTCAACACTAATGAAATATTTGATGTAAATGGATTCCTTTGCATTACTTTTCTTCTTTCTCTTCACCCAGTGTTCTATTATAGGTTCTTACTCTTTCTTTCTTTTGATGACCTTCTTCATATTCTATCTTCTAAAGATGAAGTATGTTTTGCTCATCACTAATCTCTCCCTGAATCTATCTTTTTTCCTAATCTTCTTCTCCTCTTTCTTTCTCCTCACCTGATTCCCTGTTAAGTTTAATATATTTACACACCAAACTCTGTATGTTTGGGCACATGCCTGTGCATGTGAACTCAACCCTCACTGTCTGGTTCAGATAAAAGAAAAATTCATATATAGCCTGCTCCCTCCATTCTTTCCCACATGTATATATAATATTATATAACTGGATTAAACAAGATAATAAGTTTTACCACCACCACCCTATCTCTTTCTTCCCCAGGGTATTCCCTTTTCTTTTTTTCTCTGAAGGTCATTAAAACATACTTTTAAGTTACTTTCAAGGCTTCTGTCATATTTATTATCTTGATGGCTTTAGGGGATAGCTTTCTGAGAGGACACTTGTTTCTTCTCCCCTTATTACAATGCAAATACTTCATCATTGTATGCTGCCTTCCAATTGCTCAAATGTATCTATTTTTCTGTTTCCCTTGACTTTCACTCAGCTACAATATTCTTTATCAGGAATATTTGAGAGTCCTCTATTTCATTTTTTCTTCTGTAAGATTATAACTCAGGGTAGTTTTATTTTTGATTGTAAGCCTTTATCCTTTGCCTTTTGGATATCACATTGTCCTCTCTTCTAGATAATAGTAATAGCTGTTAGATTTTATGTGATCCTGATTAAGGATTCTTGGTATTTGAATTTTTCTTTCTGCCTGCTTTCAATAACTTTTTTTTGGCCTGAATTCATGTTCTAGATTCTATTTATATTTCTTGGAGTTTTAATTTTGGAATTAATATTTCCAGGTCCTAACTCTGCAGGTTTCTCCCTTGTTTTAGGGTCAAAGCCACGTAGCTGCAAGCTCTGGGCTTCTTTGGCTAGACCATGGTCCAGGCCCACATCTCTTTGCCCCAGAACACACGTAGTGGTAGGCTTCAGGCTTCGCTGCTCACCCTTGTTTCATTTTCTGTAAGACTTTCATAAATTGTGTTCTCAAGATGGGCTTATCTGGCAGGACTCCCTTCCCAGAAGCCCTCAAGATTCTGTCTATCTCTTTATGTAGACCTATGTTGGTGAAATGCGCTTATTGAGTTTCTCGATTACTTCTTAGTCTAGTCTTCCCTCTCCTTGTGGGAATATTTGTGAGAGAACTGGGCTATTTTTTTATTTTGTTCTGCCATCTTGAGAACAACATCATACCAACTTTTACTTAGTTGTTTGTGTACATCTTATTCTATTTGATTGTAAGCTACTTAAAGACAGCCATTCTTTTACTTTTCATTTTTGTGTCCCCAACATTGAACACAATGCCCAGTAGGTGTTTAAGAAATATTTGTTGAATTTGCTAAATAGAATTCATTTTTGAATTTCCTATTAGCTTAAGGTAAAAAGAGCACATGAAATTAATACTATTTTAAGATCTTTAAACATATATTTATGTACTACTTTCACTTTATGCATAATTTTCAAATGACAGTGGTAACACACTTATTTTATATCATGCCATGGGTAAACATTCTAAAAATGTAATGTACTGTTATCTCTTTAGTCCAGTGTAGGGAGAATTAGAGTCTAATTTAACTATCAATCTTATTAGTATTTCAGAATTAATTCTTCCCAGTGCTTATTATATCATTCATAAATGTGTTTCAGTATCTCCGTTCATTTATGAAGAGCTATTCCCCTCATTTTGGTTATATTAGGGAAGAGAAGGTTGTTCCTTTCAAATATTATATTACCTGAAACTTTTCCTCCTCTTGTTTCTAGTAATCACAGATTACCTACGGCCTCTGGAATTGTCTCAGGGTTCCTGCAGTAAGTCATTCAGCTAACAGGTTTATTTTATGGGTCTCTTTTTATACACTGTCTGAATGAAGCACTACTATGCCAATTATTTTTCATTGAAAATCTGATTATCTAATTATTGTGTATGAATCAATTTATTCAGGATGAGAGTACTGACATGTTTCTCACCAACTGACATCTTAAGGTATTCAAAATATAGTACCTTGTTTCTGCGGAGTTCAAGGAAGTCTTTTAGGTATGAAGATGCTTATTTTGTCTGGAAGTCAGAATGAGACCTTTATATGTGTATTATTTCTCATTGAAGTCTTAAAGATATAATGTCACATTAATGTTCTGTTATTTTGACTCAAACCACCTTTGTGTGGTTAGATAAATAAAGCTGTCACTGGCTCATAAATACAGTAAATCCATACATATGCACCCTTAGAGGGGGATGAAAAGGTTGTGGTCTGGTTAGTCATACTTGCATACCGTTTGACTTTCCACTATGATACCAAACTCAAATCCAAATGGTGTCAATTAATAACCCAAATGTAAGTAATTTCCTCTTTCAATTTTTAAATTTTTTTTAGCACACACTAAACCAAGATAAATTGATTCCAGACTTGCTGACAAAAACATTTAAGACATCTTAAAGTTTGGCCTCTACAAATTGGTGGTACTCTAGAGCAAAGGAGGACTGTGGAAATAAGAGTTAAACACGATGTTTCTGGCTATACCCTGTAAACACTTAACTACATAAATTTGTGTATATGTTACAGGGGTCAGTTCATTCAAGATGAGAGAACTTCCAGTCTTTAGGCCTTCTTTATAATTGACAATTTTTGCTGTTCAAAATCCAGCATCTTTCTTTGGAAGAATTCAATATGTTTTGTAGTAAAAACCAGAAATTTTGAGAAAAAACGTACTTAACTTTCAATTTCATATTATTTGAAAGGAGATAGTGTTATGAATTTTATTTGAAACCAAATCTGACATTTGAAAATTTGTAGACCAGCACTGGACAGAGACTGTCCATAGATCCATTCAATAGTCATCATTAAAATTTTTTTTCCAAAACAAATCTAGGCAAACTCATACTCCTGAAATGTTATGTTTGAGTTTGGCAGGAAATCCCAACATTTTGGTCCTTAAGCTGCATACACTGATTATAAGCTATAAAAGTCAAGTTTGAATCTTATTTAGGAGCTCAAGGAATACAAAATCATTTTGCCTGCACTCATTCTATAAAAAATCACTGAAGAAAAACAGGATGTGTTTCCATCTAAGATGATACACCTGTCTCACAGAGTTGTGAGGTCCAAGCGAGCAAATGTGCATGAAATAAAATCTTGTATTAGAAATGAGGACTGTGGTGATACCTGGTGACAGAAGTTATTCAATTAGATTGCTATGAGAAAATATACTTTAAAAGTTTTGGTCAGTTGTTCAGTCAACAAGCATTTATTGGGCACTTGCCTGGTGCCAGACACTGTGCTAGAGATAATGAGGCCAAAACAATGCTTTCTCTCAGGTAGTTCATGTTCTAACAAAAGAGACAACATGCAAGTACATAGGTATAGACAAGATGTATGTAGAGTAGATGGAAGTTGATCTGAGAGGGGAAGGTACTTGTAGCTGGGGAGGATCAAGAAAGGTCTCTGCTGAAGGTGAGATATAAGTAGAATCTTGAGGTAAATCAAAGAAATTGAGAGACAGAATTGGGGAAGGAGGGCATTGTGGGAATAGGAGATGGCCATTTTAAAGACTTGGAGACCAGATGGAGTGCTGTGTTTGAAGTGGGCCAATGTAGCTGGATCATAGAGTGTGTAGAGGGGAGTAAAGTGTAAGAAGACTGGAAAGGTATGAAGGGAGTAAGTTATCAAAGGCTTTCATATTTGATCATGGAGGAATACAGAGTTACTTGAATTTATATTGAGGGATTTGCATTGGCAAGGAGAAGGGATACCTCTTCCTCTGAGATTAAAGTAAGAGGAAACAGGAGGAAGATGCTTCAGTGATGTGAGATGAAAAGGAAGGGAGAAGATGGAGCTTTCTGAGCATAGCTTCATTTTTTGGGGGAGGGAGTTAAGTATATAGTGAGGTCTTCAAACTGTTATTGAATTTATTATTTGAGTTTATATTGAGTTACTTGATTGGAGGTCAGGGGTAACGATATGGGCAGAACTTTGCTTTAGGTAAACCACTTTGGAAGCCAAGTGGAGAATGGATAGACATAGAGGGAGACTTGAGTCAGGAAACCAGTTAGAAGGCTATTGTAATAGTACAAATGAGAGGAGATGGGAGCCTGGATTAGAGTAATGGCTGTGTAAGCAAAAATAAGGAGACACATATGAGAGATGTTACAAATGTAGAAACAACAAGAATTGGCTATAGATATGATATGTAGAGTTGAGTGCAAGTGAGCAGTTGAGGATGACATGAAGGTTGAATTGGGAGGTGACTATAAGTATGTGGGTAACCTCAAAAGTAATGAGGTATTTGGGAAGAGAGGTTGGTTTAAGGCAAAAGATAATGGATTCTGATTTGTACATATTGAGTTTGAAATGTGTATGAGACGTGGTTCCAGATGTCCGAAAGCAGTTGGTGCTGCTTTTTTGGGACTATAATTTAGGAGACACTTGGGATCAATATTCTGGACATCATCTGCATAGAGCTCCATGGGAGTTGTTGAGATCACTAAATGAGAAAGTATGGAATGAAGAAAGAGGACGGCACAGAGCAGAGCATTGGGATACATCCACCATTAGGGGGAGTGACCTGGATCCAGCAAAAGAAATTAAGAAAGGGTAGTCAGGCAGATAGGAGGAGAACAACACAAGGAGAGATCAGTGTCACAAAAACCCAGGGAGGAAACTATCTAGGAGGGGTTCAACAGGGTCAATTATAGTCTTGTAGTAGCAATTAGATTTGAAGATCTTTCCCACCCATTAATAGGCCATGTGACCTGCTTACTTCACAGGAAGCCTAAGTCACATGTGGTGGGAGGAGCTTCCTGACAGGAAAATGAAGTTATGTCACAGGAAATGCTGAGAGAGAGAGAGAGAGAGAGAGAGAGAGAGAGAGAGAGACAGAGACAGAGAGAGACAGAGAGAGATAGAGATAGATGTTATGGCTGATAATGGCCACCCTCATGATTGTTAGAATTGAACAAGCTGGCTTAGCTGTACTGTGAATTTGTTTTGGGGAAGACCCCAGCAGGGAGTTGGAGAGGTTTTGGGATGGTGAGTCTCCAGGTTGTTATATTGTGTGTGGAATGTTTTACTGCTGCGGTAGACTAGACAAATGGCTTGTGTGATTTGGTTCTCTGGTGTCTGAATAAATGGTTTACTTCTTTGACCTTCTATGTGGGTAGTCCTGTATACTTTGTGATACAGAACTACATAGGCATTTTGACAATTACCATCTACATTATTATTATTGCCTTACTGATACAAGTCTACAGGGAGGTCAAAGAATTGAGAAAAGGCCATTAGATTTGGTTTTTAAAATATCATTGGCAACTTTGGAGAGAGGAGTTTCAGTTGAATGATTAGATGGGACATCAGATTGTAGCATGAATAGAAGAAAATGAGAAAGGTAAAGGCCCCAGATGTAGATGGTTTCTAAAGGACTTTAGTTTTGAAGGGAAGGAGAGATAAGGAATAATAGGAAATGAGGATGGTAGGATCAAGAGTAGGTTTTTTAAAGGATGAGGAGACATGGACATATTTGTAGGTAGTACGGAGGGAGTCGGTAGATTGAGAGATGTTGAAGGCAGAGAGAGTGGATTTAGTAGAGGGGACAATATGATGGAGAAGATGGGGTGTTAGAGGACCAAGGGTACATATTGAGGGATTTGCACTGGCAAGGAGGAGGGATACCTCTTCCTCTGAGATTAAAATAAAAGGAGATAGAAGAGGAGGATGCTTGAGTGATGTGAGATGAAAAGGAAGGGAGAAGATGGAACTTTTCGAGGATAGCTTCATTTTTTGGGGCAAGGGGTTAAAAATATGGTGAGGTCTTTAACTGAGAGGGTTGGGGAGGGATGCAATGGAAAGGTTAAGGAGAGACAAGATTCAGAACAATTATTGTAGAGAATAGAAAATCAAATTGATTAGGGAGGGTATAGGTAAGACGGGAGTTAGTGAAGGAGTGATAGCTTGGAAAATAACTGAAAGATAGAGAGAATGAAGATCATGGTGAGAGTAAAGAACAAAGTTAGGATTTACAACACAGGGGGAAATGGAATGATCAAAGATTATGATCAGATAATGGCATTTTGAGTTTCATGAACATGGAAGTGGATTATTTGTGAATGATAACAAGACCAAAAGTTATGGCCATCTAAACGTGTGAACGTGTAACGCAGAGGAATAGGAATAGATTGAGGAACTGGGAAGTTTGGTATTTAAGAGGCATACTATGTATGATGAAGTCCCCTGATAGGAGGGCAGAAGTTGGGGTAGAGAGAAAGATTGTAAATTAAGCACTGAACTCATTCAGGAAGGAAGGAGAACATCCTGGGGATTTATAGATAATGGCCACCAGGATCTGGATTGAGTAGTAATTTTGGTTAACGTGACCTTTAAAAGTAGAAGTGTTGATTCATTTTGGAAAAAGGAGAGTCCAGAAGTGGCAGTAAGGAGCCCTGCCGTCCCTATTTTGACCAGTGAGTTGGGGGGTATAAAAAGTATAGCCAGTTATGGAAAGGTTGTCAAAGGAAGAGGTATAGCCAGGAAGGACCTAGGTCTCAGTAAGTGGCTAGAGATGATGGAGTGAGAAAGGAAGAGACTAAAGAAGAAATGAAGTGTATTAATTATGGAGCAAGTATTTCAGAGGGAACATTGTATATAGGTTGAACTGGAATAGGACATTGGGAGAAGGGTATGGGGATGAGTGGATGCGATTAAGGGATCAGGCAGTCAAGTGGGGGGAACAGTATGCATTGGCAGCTGTGGGTCCAGAATCACTAGAATAGGGAGAATAGCAGATAGGAATGTGCTAACTACTGAGGAAAGGGAAGGTAATAAAGATTTATATAGTGCCTACTGTGTGCCAAAAACTGTGCTAAGCACATTTACAAATTAATTTAGGCATAGTACCAGTGCTTAGAGAGAGGACTACTGAAAGAAGTACGTGATTAGACTTCCCTCGAAGTCCAACCTTATGGAAGGTGATGGTGATATTGCATCCTAGGAGCCTCTAGGAAGCTCATCCCTCAACAAGAACGAACAGGAAGAGGTATGGAAGTCTGGTTAGGAGATTAGGGCTGGGCTCAAAGTGGATAGTCTTATTCTCAGGCAGCAGGCACTGAAGAAGGCTCTGGATCAGGGTTAGGGAAGCTAGTAGGCAGGTGGTAGAGCTCTGGTCCTGGGGAAGCCTAGTGCTTGAGGGAATTTGAGGGATAGTTTTGTCCCATGCTTGAAAAGGCTGTGGAGCAGAGCCAAAATAAGAATGAAGGTGGAATTACTTTTATTTCTGTATTGAATCACATTCCTTTTGAATTGATCTTCCTGTTAATTTAGCTGCACTAGTGAACTGAATCAGAAATATTCAATCCATATATTTTAACAAAAAATAGCTCTAGTTATTAATATTTGACTGGGAATAAAGGTAGTGGAAAATGGGAGATTAGCTTCTTTCTTACAAATGAAAAGGATTCTTAGGGACTTGCTTTTGATTTTCTCAGGAATGAAACTCTGGGAAACAATTTCTTATTTAAATAAAGGGATTTTTTATGTAGCTCTTAAATCTTCTCAGGTTCATTTGTCTTGTAGATTAGTTTCCTCCATATGTTTACTGTCAGCTAACAGATTAGAATTGATGAGCTGTGTGGAAATGTTTTGTCATGTTGTAATTCTTACTTTTTTGACAACTGTTGTTTGATTTAACTTGAACTCCTCCAAACACAAGATGAGATGGCTATTTGTTATTATACTCACGTTCTGTTTGTCCATGACATGTGGGCAGTGGGGAAGCCTTTTGAGTAATATTGAAGATGGTGATGTAAAACTAAGCTCATGGGAGAGTTCAACCTGACTCAGTTTGACTTGTCATGGTGTGCTGAATTTTACCTTATTTAATACCTTAGTTCATTAAATTTTATTTAGGTTTCTGAGGTTAAGTCCATACAACATTTCTTAGGACACATACATACATACATAAACATTTTGTGTTTTTTTTCAGTCATTTCAGGTGTGTCAAATACTTTGTGACCCCATTTGGGGTTTTCTTGGCAAAGATTCTGGAGTGGTTTGCCATTTCCTTTTCTGGCTCATTTTTTATGCATGAGGAAACTGAGGCAAATGGAGTTAGGTGATTTGCCCAGGGTTACATAGCTAGCAAGTGTCTGAGGCTAGATTTGAATTCAGGTTCACGTATCCTCTCCATCACCTCACTGCCCTCATGTATACATATAAATTTCATTATTTCCTTGTTGTGGAATATCTATGTATGTGTATATGTATATTAATATCTATCTGTATACATACACACGCTTATATGAGAGGCAACTAGATGGCGTAGTGGATACAGTGCTTAATTTGCATTTAGTCAGAACTGAGTTCAAATCCTGCCTGAATCATTTACTAGCTGAGTGATCCTAGACAAGTCACTTAACTTCTATCAGTTTGTTTCCTCATCCGTAAAATTGAAATTATAACAGCACCTAACTCACTGGGTTGTTGTGAGGCTCCAAAGAGATACTATAAGTAAAGCACTTTCCAAGCCTTCAAATGTTATATAAATGTTATCTGTTATTATTACAATACATATATTATAGATTTGTAACCCATTCATACTCCCTTACTCCCTATTAATGTAACTGGCAAGAGGCTCTAGGCCCTGATACCTCTATCAAGTAGGGACACTTTGAGTTAGAATCAATCAATGGAAGGTTTAAACTATGCATGAACAGAACCTAGGTATTTTTATTGAATGAATGAATGAATAGAAGGCATAAATGGTGTTTGTACAAGTCTATAACCATTTTGGGAGAGTGAAATGCTTGGAGCCTTTAGATGAAATCAGATGATGAAATGTATTGGGAATGTTTGAAGAGAATCAGTCATACTCTATGGAACTTAGAACAGCAAGTCAATTTGGAATCCAGCATTCTAATAGCAGATCAGCCTAGGGGTGGAATGGCTCAAGTAGGCCTATAGGTAATTGTTTGGGAGTGAGGAGAGGAGAGAATAGAGAGAACTTCTCTTCTGCCCCAACCCCCAGACCAGAGGGTGACCTTGTGAACTTTAAAAAGTCAGAAGATTTGGACTGGCCATTGGTGTCAGTAGCAATTTTACCAGAGTAGTAGTGACTAACGCCAGTGTCTGCATTGGGAGCCAAGGACAAACTAGACAAATGGAAGACAGACAGCCTCAGGACTTTATTTGGAGCTCAGATACATCCACCTAAAGGGAACTTCATAGGGTCTCCAGTAGGGGAGAAAGAGACTTCTACGAAATCAGGAGTTGTGAGTTACCCTTTTGTGACATATATGCTTTGGGCTTGGGCCTACTTTCCCTTGGGATCTCTTTTTACTTGTAGGACAATGTGGCCCAGCCTTTTGGGTGGATGTTTCGTATGTACTATACCACTTTAACAAAAAACTATTTATTTTTTTAAACTTCATTTTCAGTTCCAAATTCTCTTCTTCCCTCTCTTCTCTCCCTGACTCATTGAGAAGGCAAGAAAAATAAAGCACATTGAAAATATTATAGACATGCAAAACAGCTAGGTGGCACAGTGTATAGAGCATTGGGCTTGGAATTAGGAAGACTCATCTTCATAAGTTCAAATTCAGTCCCAGATACTTACTATCTGGGTAGCCTCAATTGTTTACCTTAATTTCCTCATCTGTAAAATGAGCTGGGAAGGAAATGGCAAATCATTCCATTGTCTCTGCCAAGAAGACCCCACATGGGGTCACAGAGAGTTGGACACAACTGAAAACAACTTAACAAAAACTAAAACCAAATTTCTGTGTTAGTCATGTTCCAAGTTAAAAAAAGGCAAGAGAGAGGGAGAGAGAGAGAAAGAGAGAATATACATATTTCAGTCTGCACTCAGCCTATCAGTTCTCAATCTGGAGATGGTTAGCACGTTTCATTGCGAGCCCTTTGGAATTATAGTTGATCATTGTGCTGCTCAGTTACTAAGTTTTTCAGAGCTGATCATCTTTACAATATTGCTTTTAATGTATAAATCATTTTTCTTACTTCATTTTGCATCAATTCATGCAAATCTTTTCAGGTTTCTTTGAAACCATCCCTTTCATCATTTCTTGCAGCACAATAATATTCCATCACATTCATATGCTATAACTTGCTTAGCTAGTCTCCCCAACTGATGGACATTCCTTTAATTTCCAATTTTTTGCCAGAACAAAAAGAGCAGCTGAAAATATTTTTGTACATATAAGGCTTTTTTTCTCTTTCTTCAATCTCTTTAGAGTATAGACCTGGTAGTGGTATCACTGAGTCAAAGGGTATGTGTGGTCGAATAGTTTTTTACTCATAGTTCCAAATTGCTTTTGGAATAGTTGGACTAGTTCACAGCTCTCCTAATAGCACATTAGTGTATCTATTTTTTCCACATCCCCTCCAACATTTACTATTTTCCTTTTTTGTCATCTTAGCCAATTTGATGGGTATCAGGTGGTTCCTTAGAATTGTTTTAATTTGCATTTTTCTAATTGTTAGTGATTTAGACCTTTTTTCATATGACAATTGATAGCTTTGATTTCTTCCTCTGAAAATGGCCTAAGGATGTCCTTTGACCATTTATCAATTGGGAAATGGCTCTTATTCTTATAAATTTGACTCAGTTCTGTAGATATTTTAGAAAACAGAAATTTACTGCAACAGTTCTCCTCCCTTGCCAGATTCCTACTTTTCTTCTAATTTTAGATGCATTGGTTTTGTTTGTGTAAATCTTTTTTATTTTATATAATTAAAATTATGCATTTTTACTTCCTGTGAACCTCTCTATCTCTTGCTTGGGCATTAACTTTTTCCCATACAAAGATCTGACAAGTAACTTCCACAAATTTGCTTATGATATCACCTTTTATATCTAAATCACATACCCATTTTGAGCTTATCTTGGTATACAGTGTGTGATGTTTGCCAAATAGTGAGTTCTTACTGTAATAGCTAAGATATTTGGGTTTATCAAACACAAAAAAGTTTTGGTATTAGGTTTATGCCATGTTCACTCTGAAAGCTATGAACACATAACCTCCTGGGTGGGAGTATTCAAGAAGTCCCAATTTTTCTATGGTTCTCAGAGAGTGAGCAACTTTCTATCTCTCAGCTCTGTTGTCCTTGTGGGGCAGCACAGACTCTATCTTAGAAGTGTATGGATTTGCGGATTTACTCAATCAGAAACAGACTTGAGAGCTTCCACCTCTGGCCAATCCTGTCTCCTCTATGAACTGAATATATTTCAGTGACTACTAGTAATGTGACCTTGGCATAATAGAGTGTACTCTCTTTAGATTGTGAGCTCCTTGAGGGTAGGGACCGTCTCTTGCCTCTTTTTGTGTCCCCAGGATTTAATACACTGTTCGGCACATAGTAGGCACTTAATAAATGCTTATTTACTGACTGACAGCAGAAGCATACATGCATCCTTCAACTATATATAGTTCTTTTATAGTGCCTGGCACATAGTAGGCTCTTACTAAATGCTTATTACTGACTAAACTAAAGTGCACAAGTATCCTTTGCTATATATAGTTCTTTTATGGTGCCCAGCACATAGTAGGCTCTTACTAAATGCCTATTTACTAACTGACTCTTAAGAGAAGTACACAAGCATCCTTCATTATATATAGTGCTTTTAACATGTGATATGGAATTGCTAAGCAAATAAGTTGTCCATAATAAAAAGAAAATAAGTCATAAAATGACTTCCCCATAACTGCACACCTTTTACTCTCCTACATCCCAGGATCCTATCTGTAGTTTCAGGATTGATCCAAACCCAGGAGTTCAGGGAGATTCAGAGTTGGAGCTTGTTTTGTTCCTTGAGGTTGCCTCACTGTGAGTAGGCAGAAGAGGGCCCATGAAATGCTCTCTCATGCTTTTAGGAGGGACTGATTTTTGGATGAAGACACACAAACTCTGGTCCTAGGACTCATGAACTTTCACCATGGGGCACAAAACTCAGGATCCAGTGTAAGCCAGGACTCATAAAGCTGGGATTTGGCTGTCCTGTTGTTCTTAGGGACTTCAGATAAATTATGGCCTTGGCTAGCCCCCTGCAGAGAAGGGTAAGTTAATTCAGCAGCTAGCCTCAACAAGAAACAGCACCATCATTCAAACCTGGCATCTCTAACCTCCAGCTGACACTGCTTGCTGCCAGTCTCATTGTCCCTTGCTATAACTGTTTCCTTTCTCCCTAGCCCAAAACCCTTTTGTTCCCCATGATGGAGAAAAAGCAGCTACAGAGTCAGAGGTCTCATAGCAGTTTAGGCTAATGGATTTGGGGCAAAAGGTATTAGATTCTAATTATGACTCTGCAAGTTACTACTTATTCTCAGAACCTAGTACAGTACTTGGAGCATAGTAGGTACTTATAAATTGTAGTCAATCAATAATTTATTATCACTCTGAATAAGTCACTTAATATACCTTTTAGATCCAGAGCAGAGAAAAACTTTTAATCCCCTTCTGGAGCTTTCATTTGACATAACCTCTTCCTCATTCGGAGACTACAATGTTGATGATTTGGATACAGGAAATGATTATTTTCTGGAAAGCTTTAATAGCCATTTAGGAAACTGCTGGGGGTAGTTCTACAGGCATTCCAGCCATGTGACCTGGTACATTGCTATCCCTTCCTCAATCCTGGCCCTAGAGCCCTGCTTATAAATGAATTTATGATGTCATGGTTATGCCTTATAAACAAAACTTTAAAATTAGTTACTGTAGAGGACAACAGAGGCAGCATTTGGTGTAGAGGACCCA
The DNA here is from genome assembly GCF_011100635.1 of Trichosurus vulpecula. Taxonomy (NCBI): domain Eukaryota; kingdom Metazoa; phylum Chordata; class Mammalia; order Diprotodontia; family Phalangeridae; genus Trichosurus; species Trichosurus vulpecula. The sequence continues at coordinate 338,888,481 of NC_050576.1, read as the reverse complement.
GGCCTGCCCTGAAGTAAAGGAGGGCAGAATGGTATACTGGAAAAAGCAGTGGATTTGTAGTTGAAAGACTTGAATTTTGATTTTACCTTTTTTGTACTGTTGGCTAAGACATTTAGCTTCTCTGGGCTTTTGTTTTCTAATCTGTGAAATGAGGCTGGACTAAAATGATCTTTTGGGCCCCTTCTAGCTCTAAATTAATGATGCCATAAAGAAGCAATTTTGAGTCTGCCTCGGACCCACACTAGCTGTGTGATCATGGAGAAATCACTTAACCTCTCAATGTCCCAGGCAACTCTCTAAGACCAGAAGCAGCAGATGAGTTGTGGGTGAGAGGGTTTCTTATATTGATAACATCCTATATCTGTAGTAAAAAAAAAATAGACTACAGGTGTGACATTAGGGAAGAAAACATGTAATAAACGAGCTTCTCTTTTTAGGTAGTTATAATTGGGAAGAGAACCCAAGAATATGCCAGTGTTCAGACCTGAGTAAACTTAAAATTTTCTGTGAGGGTTAATATCTTAATTATTCATTTAATTTAAAAGTTAATTTTAAAATAATTATCAGCTATGTTTAAGGAAGTTTTCTATGCACTAGGGTAAACACAAAGATGAAGAAGGAATGGTTCTGAAATAATTGACTTAAAAGCTAGTGTGAGAGATAAGACATATATAGAAATAACTGATCCAAGAAAGAATGTGATGAATATCATTGAGATGTGGATGGTATCCGTGACTGAAATATGCAAATGGAAGGATATATCTCCTTCAAAAGAAACCATTTTAATAAGAGGCATTGTACCAACTATAATAAGAAAGTAAAAACCTGTATGGAAGTTCATTAAACTGAGTGAGGGTGGAAACAAAATGAAGATAAAGGGAGAGAGAAACAGAAGTGTTAGGATTGCCATATGGAGGATATGAATAATATATTTCTAATATAAAGTGCAAAACTGGTGCAGAGGCAAGATGTAGTCATGATGAGAGAATTCAGCCAATTGGACATAAGATTATAGATCTAGATAGGAAAGGGACATAAATGCTCATCTGGTTTCACCATCTAATTTTACAGATAAAGAGATTGAGGCCCAGAGAATTGGAATGCCTTAGCCAAGATCACACAGGTAGTAGATCACACAGCAGAACAAGGATTTAAAGTTGGGTTCCCTGACTCCAAGTGGAGTATTCTTTTTGATGCATTTGATACAATGATGCTTCATATTTGAAGGGAGGTCTAATTCTGCTAAAAGGGGGCAATTTATGTATATATATGTATATACTTCTTTATTTTCCTTGTCAATAATTTTATCATTTTAAAAAGAAAGGAATAATGAAGGGAACTGAGAACTGGTGGGCAATAGTAAAAACATGAAAACTGGAAAAAAAGGGATCATGACCTCTTAAACTTTGTGATAGCCAAGAAATGGAATGATAAGACATCTACCCTAGCAATCAGATTTCAAAAATTTCAGGAAAAGATATATTTCCATAGATGGAAGATACAAAAGGGACATTTAAAGAAACAGATGAGGTTTGCACAAGGAATTTGCAAATGAGTTTGATTCAAAAGGGACATATGAAAGAATGGGCACATGGCTAAAGATAGATATTACCAAAAATATTAAAAAAACCTTGTAAGGATAGTGACAGACCCAAATTGAACTGAAGCTTAGGAAAAATGGTGCTAACTGTAGCATAAGAGTTTCATTAGCTGTGTTTGAGGTAAGAAAATACTTAAGAAAGGGAAAGAATAAGCATTTAAAGAAGGTATTATAATATTAACAAGGAAAATGAAATCTAGTGAGAGGATAATGAACATCTGGAAGGAGTTAAAGACTACTTTAGAAAGGATCATAGTAAGAAAACAGGTGCGTTGAGAAAGGGGATTAGGGTGTCCTGTCTATTTCCTTTATCATTTTTAGCAGCAAAGACTTTCTAAAGAAGGGATTTTTGTGGAAATGGCCATACCAGAAAAACGATAGACAGCTCAGCCCTAAATTTATGTATTTGGCACCAAATTTATTGGGATGAAGTTTTTGGTCTTTGGTCTCATGGAAAGGTGTAGAAACGAGACTTTTCTAAAATGGGACCCTAGATACTTCAATGGGGAAATGTTCCACTGGCTTTGTGGGAGTCTCTGGCTTCACGTGTATTACTGATTCCAACAGCTGGGATGCAAGCCCACAAGGAAATGGGAGATTCTAGAATTTTCTTACACAGGAGAATTCTTCTGGAATTATGTACCTCTGCTCCCCAAATGAGTTATGACATTTAACAGTTTGCCTGCCTTTATAATCCTGCTTTGGATTTTCCTGCATTTTATTTGGTATAGAGACAAAGTGTTATTTGTTGCATCCATTCCTAAATCTATGCTCTAAAACTCTTGAGCTTTATAGTCGATTAAAGGGATACGAGAAAAGAAAGATAAAAAGATCTGAGGGGAGTCTGGCTCAACCTCTGGATGGCCTCACTAAAGTTTATCATATACTGAATAGCAATACAGGTCTCTTCTCATGGCCTTGGGCTGGGATCTATGAGACTAGCTTATCTCTGCATTCCTAGAATTAAGGGATCCACCCCTCTGCATGTATCATATATCATAGGAGTGCGAAAGTGGCAACTAGCAAAACAAAACAACCCTTCCCCCCATCCCCAACTCAAAGATGCCATTAGGTCTTTTACATGATGTAAATACTTAATATCATACTGAATTTTCCTGAGTGAGTCTCCAAAGTTGAACTTGTGACATATGGGTGTAGTTATCTTTACTTAGGTCTTTTATTCAGTACTTCATATGTAGGGTGATATCCCAAAAGTCTCAGTGTAGTTTTAAGCTATCAAAGCTAGCACTATACTGGGACATCTTGAATTAAGAGGGTATTGCCATCTATGAAAGGGATTAGCAGGCAAGTCTGGGGGCTAAAACAAGGCTTCTGTTACAACCACTATTTGGAATAAATTCGAACCTCAAATTTCAGACTAATTGCATCTCAGGGTAGTAAGGGAATTTGCAAAAGACTCAATAGATAGACACATATCTCAATTTTCATAAAGGGGCAAAAGGCAGATTCTGAAAACCATGGACCAGTAGACTTAATATTAATGCCTTGAAAAATTCTAGAAATCATTATCAGGTAACTAATGTAGTTTATATGCATTTAGAAAAGAAGCTAGCATGGATTCATTATGAGCAAGTCTTTCTAATAACCATTTTAAAATAGGATTACTAGAGTAAGGGTGGGCAGTAGATAGAACATTGGGTTTGAAATCAGACACTTACTAGCTGTGTGACCTTGGGCAAGGCACTTAACTCTGTTTGCCTCAGTTCCTCATCTGTAAAAATGAGCTGGAGAAGGAAATGGCAAACCACGCCAGTATCTTTGCCAAAAAACAACAAACAGACCCAAATGGAGTCACAGGGAGTTAGACATGACTGAACAACCTTGATCAGAATAAAGATACTGTCATAAATATAATGTATCATAATTTCAGCAAAACATCAAACAAAATTTCTCATATTCTTTTGGGTGGGACAGAAAAATGTGGACTGGAAAATAGTTGTTTATCTTCAGATGGAGTCTATGAAACACCTAAGATCCAAGAGTGGCACCATGAGATCCTCCATGGGTGGTAGCCACAAGAACTCAAACACCGATATCTTAAGATAGAAGCAGCCAACAAATGCCTGAGCCACTGAAATATGTTTCCATAAAAGGAGAGGTTGATGATAGCCTTATAACTCTAGGTCATCGTCACCAGAAGTTACAGAAACGTCATCCCTGAGGAACCCAGAAGTATTGATCAATGCAGATGTATCAAGGAAATTGTAAATATAGAACAGCAAGGTTATGAACATCTAGTATTTGTGATATCTAGAAAATTGCAATTAGGTAGCAAGAGTTATACCCCAGAAGCTTGCTATTCTTCATAAACTAAGAGATAGTAAATACCTGTATGACAAATACAGTTGCCAAAATAATCTTGAGAACTCAACAGATGACCTTTATTGGAACTGGAACATCATAACAGGCCAAACCATTGCTCTCAATTACCTGGACAAAACATTGGTCTGAAAAAAATTTAAGAACATTCTTAATGGAGGTCAATTTATTGAATGTCCATGACCTCTGAACTCTATAGAATGAAAAATTCTCAGAAAAATGGAGACCAAGTGGAAGAATTCAAAACCATGTGGGAAGAAGAGGAACCTATCATTCCTTTTATCCTATCAGCTATAAAACTGTCCCATCCCTGTCAGCGAGCCTACAAAAGGTGAACTTAATTCTAATATTTTTGTTCAACTGGAAAAAAACATATGTTGCATTGACTTGTTCAACAGTGCCAGATATTAAATATAAATGAAAATATAGCAGGATAATGATTAGCTCCAGGGCCATATCTCAACCAGGTTTAAAGATTATGCAAAAAGAATCTATGGAACAGAAAACTTTTCAATAGCAGCGAGTTCATAGTTCTTCTCTTTGAACTTGGTTTTCATGGAAATATGTTTACTATTGCTATTGACCTGGTTCTAAGGTATTTTTTTCTTAGTGCCTCCGCAAGATCTTCTTTCAGTCATTTAGGAACCTTTGAATTTTATTAGAGTGAGTACTCCTTCCTTAAGGCTTTTCTCTGTGAGTTAGAATAGTTCAAATTTCTTGACACTCCATGACTATCTTTCAGCATGGTTTCTTCCATAAACTTAGTTGCAACTGACATGTAGGTTGTCAATAGACTCATACTTGAATCCTTTCCAGCTTGGTATGATCTGTGAGGGTTTGTGAATAGTTTTGCAAACCCAAGCTCACATTCATGACATTATAAGGCGTTGGGAGATAACTTGAGAGGAAATCTATGTAAACCCTGCCTGCAAGAGTAATTTAGAACTTTACCCACTGATATCTGAGTGGGGCAGTGTGGTTTTTTGTTTTTTTTTTTTGCTTTTTTCAGTCCAGAGGCCCTTGTACTTCTGGTCTCATGGTCCTTCTCTGACCTACACCCCATGAGGGATGAGAGAGAATGTCAATTTAAGAGAATTTGAGGGACTGGAACTTTTTTCAGGTCAATGTTTTGTCCAGGTAATTGAGGGCAACAGTTTGTCCTGTTATGATGTTCTAGTTCCAGTCCCTCAAATTCTCAGTTGTAGATCGGAGGTAGTGGTGAAGGACCTTGGTAGATTGGACTATTTTTCCTATTACCCATAGCATTCCCCAACAATCCCCTTCTGAGGGATATGGGATTCCTTTCCTCCCCTCCCTCCCTCCTTCCCTCCTTCCCTCCTTCCTCTACGCAGTTCAGTTGCCAGGTTCCAGGTGCTTCAGATTCTTAATAAGATCTGAACCTTGCTTTCTACCAAAGTTTATATGATGATCAGTCTAAGTAGTCCCAATTAAAAAAGGTTCATGTTTTAAGTAGCCTACTGAGCAGAAGGACTAACATTCCTGGATCCTTGTAGCTCTTGGGGCTGTGAAAATTTGAAATGGTCATTGGCTGCACTAGGAATATCTAACTTTTTTTTAAATTGTGCATTTCTCTGAAGAAATAGATTATGTTAGTAAATTGGCATTTTAGGTTTAAGAGCAGTGGTGTACTGTACAGGATGGTAACTATGCTTTGGTAGTCAGGTCATTCCTGTTTGTCTTTCCCTGTCATACAGACATTATTCTCCCAAAATTACAATTTACACCATTCAAATGCAAATGACTTTCCCGAAACCATGGTAGGGTTGTTGTGCAAAGCCTTCTGGGCAAGTGTTAGATTGATGTTCTAGTCATGTGAAGAAGAGAAAAAAGAGAAAGAAGCTGAGTGGTACAGCTGATTCCAAGAAAATATGAATTTGAAAGTGAAGCTCATATTGGAATGGATGGTATAATTATATCAAATCCACATCTGTTTTTATTTTGCTGACTAATTCCCCTCTCGCCTTCTTTAAAGGAGATGTGACCTGGAGAATAAAACGTTCATTACCTTTTGCCTGCTTCCCAATGTTTGAATCTGTTCTCAGGTCAATGTGGTTTAGAAAAAAAAATCAAGGAAAGTTTTGTAGAATACAACAAAGTGTTAACTTTATTATGGAAACATCCTTATTTGTTCAACAGTGACACTGCATTTCTGGCCTTTATTAACCCATCTCAGAAGAGATCGAATTGTCCTTAATTCAGACCAATTTGTAAGTAAGTAACTAAAAATCCCATGACAGTTTGCTTCAACTTCATCTGTGCTGGCAGAAAAGAAAGCTATTTACATGGCTTTTAACGCACCCCAGCTGTTCGTTGGGAAAGAAGGTAAAGAGACTTCCAAGCAGAATATGTAAACTAGTTGTTTTCATATCCATAGGATGTGGGGAGGAAGAAAAAGAAAGGAGGAGCGGTGTCCAAAATTATTCAGTTTACATTCCCAGTGAGAGCCTGAGGATGTTCCTGCTGACCCACAGGGGAGTTTTCCCACAGAAATTCTATGTTCCTTCACTCAGGATAGTTAATAACTATTTGGTGAGTGATTATCATCCTTCCTTGCTACCAGTCCCTTCTTTTTGAAAAACTAGATCATTCAGGTGGGGGACATGATATAGTGTGACTTGATAAAAGCATTGACTGGGAATTTAGATGACTAGATTCCGGTGTTGATTATCCAACCGAACCACTCTGTATAATGGGATAGCAGTGCCTGCCCATCTCTACATCATAGGAAGGTTTTATGGGCAAATTAAATAGCATATGTAAACATTCTTTGGTTATGTTGGAATGAGTGCTTTAGACAACAAAGAGCTTTAAGATGATGAGTACCAGTTCTCTAGCCTGCAGATTAAGTGAAAGTGAATGAAAATGCATTTCTTGAGTGCTTACTGTGGTGCCAATCACTGTTCTAAGTTCTAAAAATACAAATGGGAAAAACGAGACAGTCCCTACTCTCAAGGAGTTCACATTCTAATTGGGAGAGGCAACACATAAAAGAGAGTTCAGTTTCTGGGTGGGTGAAATTTCCTAAGGATTCAGTGTCAGAATGTATGGCAAGGCTCAGGGGTCCTTATGGTCTGCCAACAAATCATACAACAAAGCATGGTGGTCTGGAGAGCTTTATTGTTGTTTGTCCTTCCTTCTTGAAGAGGACCATGATATGGTGATGCCATGATACGTACATGAATTAGATTTAAGTGAGGGAGAGCTGTGCAAAGTCATCAGCCTCACCTTCTCCTCTGGAGCTATCTGGATCCAGTGGCCAGTTATAGATCAGGACAACTGGAGGGCATAGTGTCAGGGCAGAGACCTTAAGGTTCTGATACAGTGCAGACTCCCAAGTCATCCAAGCAGTGTCAACAATCATGTTAGCTTTTCCGACAAGCAGCCACCCATGGGGTCTTGGCAGGGCTGGGATTGGTAGTCAAGAACAAAGGGAAGGCAAAGGCGGGAGAGAGCAGTAAACATGTGGAAGGAAGGTTTTAGATGACTTATGAAAGATAGCAGAAGGAGTAGCTAATGTGGAGTTTTCCTCCTGGTGAAAAAGGAAGATGAAGCTATTTGAACTTGCAAAGCTGGAATGGGAGAATTGAACCTATCACTAATAAGACTCTCCATTGTGCAGTACCATTCCTATGCAGAAATGTGAAGATGCCACCATTTTTCTTCCGAATTTTCCTTTTGAGAGTTCTTCTTGCTTCTTATACCATGTCTTTGTCCCACACCAGGCACCTACACAAGGTCTTGTGCCCTTTCTCCTTACAGTTACTCAGACAGCTAGCTAGAAAGGTGAGATGGATCTGACAAACGAAAATTACAACTGACTAATAGGATAATTTGTAGGAGAACTTGACTATTCATAGAAGTAATTTTATACCTCAAGGAAATATACTCTTAATGGTAGAATTTCAGGTACCAGAAACAGACATGTGGAATGAATTTGGGAGCTGGGGTGTGAAGTCTTCTCAGCCTCCTCCCTGTTAGGTCATTAGTAGTTATCTATTCCATATAAAGTATAATACTTTAGCGGCAATCCCCCTTTTCCCATATTTTGTTGTCTTGAAACTTTGCTTGAGATTTAGGTCATGTTCTGTGACTTGCTGGGCTCATTTCTTTGAAATCTATTTCTTTCAGCAACACATTAATGGTTGAGGGTCAAACAGTGGTTGGCCTCTTTAATGGCTCATCTGATTTGGCCATTAGGAAAAATATATTGTTGATTATTTCTGTTGTCTTAATGACTGAGTCAAATTTGCTATAGAGCAAAAATATGTGAAAACCACAAAATGTAGAAAAGGAATTCTTAGTTTCTCTGAAATTTAAGAATGATTCTAAATAAACACTTGGCAGTGAAAGGGGAAGAATAGAGAACAAAGTTTCTTCCTAAATTTGCATTTGGCTTTGTGAGTTCAGTCTCTTTGCATGCATGTTCTGTTTTTCCTTCCTTGGTAGCAGTTCTTCTCTGTGAACTTTTGTTTAACAAAGAGAAACGGGCACTGTGCAATAAAAACATTGGCTGTAAATCATTTTTAGCTAGAGAATGTTGCTGTTTGGAGGCTATAATTGGGCCTGTGGTTCTGAGAATAAGGAGGTTTGCCAGTGTCTGAGTGTACTGTTTAATTAGCCAGTAGAGAGAGACCCTGGGAGTGTTCAGGGGGCCAATTTTTGATTTCTATGGCTTCAGTTCTTCTCTGGGTTCTGCAGGATCTGCTAATCTTTTGCCCTAGCTAACTGTTTGTTTGTGTAGTGAAATGCCTCGGTCACCACAGAAGTCACACTGTGACACATGGAGAGCTTTTCAATGGTTTGAATGCTTGGCAGGCAAAAATATGCATACTTTGTAGCTTCATTGCAAAAGAATTGCATAGCATTCCTTTATATGCTCACAATTGCTCGGTACCTTGGCACTAATGTTATCTGCAAAGCCCAGGTGAATTTTACAGGCTGCTTCTTGGATAGAGAGCAATGTAAAACAAAACAAAACAAAAAACAAACAAAAAGCAAGCAAACCCTATATTTGGTGACCCAGAACAAATTATTTATTACTTTGTGTACTTAAAACTAATTCAGGGTTATTATTACTTTAAAAAAGAAATCCAATATTAAAGGCTATATGCTACTGAATTGTATAATTTGACATAACATTCTGGACAAAGCTTAGAATGATCTTTCAATGAATCAGTCTTCAAATACCAAATGTTAAGAAGAAACCCCATTCTCCTAAGAAAAAAATAGTCTTCTGAAAATAGGAATCTTCCACAAGGTCACATGATTTCAAAATGAATGAAAGAATGAAAAATCATTTAAATGTGCCAAGCATGTTATGTGCCATTGTTCTAAGTACTGGTAATACAAATACAAAAGCAAACACAGCCCCTGCCATCCTGGAGCTTACAATTTAATAGAGAGAATCGACATAATTCCCTAAGGAGGACATTTTGATCCTGGAAGTTATCAGGATGGTAGTGTTGATGCAGGGGAAGAGATTATATACTCCTTCCCTCAGGAGCTGTGTTAGAGTTGGTTTGATCAAGGTACCAATACTGGAGAATGGGGCATAGGAGAGTGGTCTGGAAGTGGTATAAGGGATAAGGACTGAAGTAAAGCATGACTGGTACATTTTATAAATATTGGTCTATGAGGGACAATTACCATGGTAAGGCTTGTGTTGCTCACATAAGTTATGTATTTGTCTAAATTCAGATCCTGAGGAAGCTTTGATAGATAAATTGGTAATCCTGACATCTCTAAGGGAGATTGCAGGCGACAAGGCCATTCTCTACTGACAGGGATTACTTGAGTATAATTATATCTTTCTGCTTCCCTAAATATTTTTAGTCAAAGGGAAATGAATATTTTCTTAGGTTCAAGCTGATTTCCTGGTAACTATCTGTTAAAGAGGAAGGGGTACCCAAACATATAAACAAAGACTTGACTTCTTCCCCCTAAATATTAGTTACACAAAAGACTATCACAAATAACGAATAGAGTAAATCAGTTTATACAAGCAGACATCAAATAGAAATCAGAGAAGTTAAGCAACTTAGTATATCTCAGACAATTCAGTAAATGAACTCTTTAAAGGCAAGTGGGGTATCTGAGAGAGACAGAGACTGGCAGGCATACCACCTTATCTCATCCAAGGTGAAATTCCCCAAAGTCTCTAGGTAGACAGGCTGGAAATCAGGTAAATGTTGAGGAGTCAGCTTTCTCCTATGTGTCTAGCTTCTAAAGTTTGTTCTTTTTCATTCTGGTTTTTCCCCAGAGTCTGGAACTACATGCATCCTCTCTCAAAGCAGTAAGGAAGACTGTCTCTTCTCTTTCAACCTCTCTTCACAATTTTTCCCCTCATATAGCCACTCAGTGTCAGTCATTGTCCTCTCTACCAAATAAAAGAGTCTTATTCAAATATTCTAGGCTTGAAACTAGGATTACACCACTATAGTTATGGATAGATGTGCCTTATTAAAAAGAAAAATGGCTTCTGGGGGTGGAGTGAAGAGAAAGTCTTCAGCCAAGCTCTCCCAACACTACCCTTCAAACTACTTTAAAATAATTCCTAAAATTGAATTCTGGAGTGGCTGAGCCAACAAAAGGTCAGAATGAGACAATCTTCCAGCCCAAGACAATTTAGGAAGTTAGAAAGAGAGATCTATGACATGGGAGTGGAGACTGGGTCAGAGCCTACATGTATGGTGACAGTAGTAGCACCAATAGCTTTGGGAACTCTGAAGTCAAAGACGGTAAGGGGATTGCATGGAAAGAGATTATAAGGGACTCCTGTGTTAGCACTGGAAGCAGGACCCAATACTATTTTGCAAATGCATTGCTTATACCCACTTTTGGGTCATAATTTAAGGGTGGAGAGGAGCACTTTCAGTCAAGAGGGAGTGGAAGCCTTGAAGGGAAGTATCATTTTTGGTCACAAGGGATAAGGGACTCTGAGGAACAGTATCACTTCCCAGTCCCAACAGATCAGAGACCCTGAGGAACAGTGTCAATTTTAATCCCAAAAAATCAGGGCTCTTCCTGGTAAGGACAAGAGGGTAGACTAGGAGGTCAGGGGCCACACCTCTTCCCAGATCATAGCACCTTGGCAGCACAAAAAAACTTCCAAACCCCCAGAACTAGCTCTGAAAATAGCTGTGTAGAAAAAACCTGAAGCTTGAGACAGTGTCCCTCCCCCTCCCGCTGCTGGCAACACAGCCCAACTTTAACATAAAATTCAAAATAAAAAAAATAAGGTGGAGAATGTGCAAACAACAACAACAACAAACAACAACAACAATCTGACCATAAAAAGCTACTCTTGGGAAGATCAAGACAACTCAGAAGAAGACAGTGAAGTCAAAACAATGACAAGCAAAGCCCCAAAGAAAAATGTTAATTGGACACAAAGCTAACAGGAATTCCTGGAAGAGCTAAAAAATGATTTCTAAAATCAATTAAGAGTGGTAGAGGAAAAATAAGGCAAAGAAATGAAAGTATCTACTGATACTTTTGCTTTTCTGTTTTTAACTACAAAATTTTTAAGCCCTAATAAATGTTCAATCTTTGTAAAGGTATCATGAACCACTGAGGAAAAGGTGTATTCTGTTTTGTTCCCATTCAGCTCTCCGGATATCTATCATATCTGGCTTATCTAAAATTCTATTCACTTCCTAGACTTCTTTCTTATTTATTTTTAGATTAGGTGTATCTAGTTCTGAGAGAGGAACATTAAAGTTCCCTACTATTACAGTACTATTGCCTATTTCCACCTGTAATTCACTTAATTTTTAAAAAAGCTTTTGATGAAGTACAACACTCATTCCTATCCTTAAGTTGAGAAAAATCATTTACCTAAAACCAGCATTATTTGTAATGGGGATAAGCTAGAAACCTTCCCAGTAAGATCAGATGTGAAACAGAGATGCCCACTGTAACCAATATTATCCAACATTGTATTGGAAATGCTAGCAATAACAATAAGGGAAAAAAAAATGGAATCAGAATGGGCAATGAGGTAGTAAAACTACCTCTTTTTTGCAGATAATATGATGATATACTAGGAAAATCCCAAATACTCAACTAAAATGTTAGTTCAAACAATAATTTTAGTAAAGTAGCAGGATATTAAGTGAATCCACATAAATCATCAGCATTCCTATATATCACCAACAGAACTCTGCAAGAAGAGGGATTTGCGAGTACACATGCTGGTGCAGGCCCAGGAACTATATTAACTTTTTGTACAGATGGAGTCAAATTTGACTGATTGGAGAGGTGTTGGTTGTTCATGTGTAGGCAGGGCCAGTATGATGGAAATGACAATTTTGCCTATGGTGGTTTATATGTTCAATGCCATCCCAGCTGAATTACTAAATGATTGTTTTGCTGAGTTGGAAAAAAAAATGGTGGTGGAGTTCATTTGAAGGAAGGAAGGGTCAGGAGTGTCAGGGAACTAATGAGAAAGGATGTGGGATAAGGAGATTTAGCAGAACCAGATGTTAAGCTATATTGTAGGGCAGTGGTTATCAGAGCTGTCTGATTCTGTTTGGGAGGTAGAGGGGTAGATCAATGGAAGAGAGCAGTCATACAATTTATGGAAGCAAATGACTGTGGTAACCTTGTTTTTGACAAGCATCGGTACTTGAGTTTGGGGATGGGAATTCATTGGTTGATAAAGATTGTTGGGGGGGGGGCTAGAGGGCAGTCTGGTGGAGGTTGGGCATGGACCAATGTCTTACCCCATTTGCCAAGATGGGATTGGGATGGATGCGTGGCCTAGATGTGGAAGGAGATGATACAAGAGGGTTTGAGGAGCACGGAATATATTACCTGTCAGATTTATGAACAATTTATGAATAAACAGGAGATGAAGAGCAGTGTGAGGTATAGAATACATAGTTTAGATTACACTGAATTGAAAGATTTTTGTACAGATAGAACAAATGTAGCCAGAATCAGAAAATTGGGGAAAAAATTAATGGATAGTTTCTCAAATAAAGGTCTCATGCATCAGGTGTATGGAGAACTTTGTCGAGTCTATATGAGTATGAGTCATTCCCCAACTGATTAATGGTTGGGGGATGTAAATGGGAGATTTTTCAATGAAGAAATCAGAACAATTTATGGTCATGTGAAGAGGTGCTTTGGATCATCGTTGATTGGAGAAGCACAAGTTGGAGCAATCTTGAGACATCATTTTTCATGTGTTAGATTTGCTAAAATGATTGAAGTGTCAAATGCTGGAGGGAAGTGGAAAAATTGGGACACTAATTCATGATGGAACTGTGAACTAACCCAAACATTTTGGAGAGCAATCTGGAATTATGCCCAAAGAGTTATTAAAGTGCCTATTACTCTTTGACCCAGCAATACCATTGGTAGGTCTATTTCTCAAGATGATTAGGGAAAAAGTAAAAGAACCTATATGTTCCAACATATTTATAGCAGCTCTCTTTGTTGTGGCAAAGAACAGGAAATTTCAGGGATGCCCACCAACTGGGGAATGGCTAAACAAGTTGTGGTATATGGTCATGACGGAATACTACTGTGCTGTAAGAAACAATGAGCTCAATAATCTTGGAAAAACGTGGATAGACTTGCGTGAATTAATGAAGGGCTAAATGAGCAGAACCAAAAGAATATTGTAAAGCAATATTGCTTTTAAGAACAACTTTGAGTGACTAAGCCATTTTGACTATTATAAATATGCATATTAACTACAAAAGACCTATGAAGGAAGATGCTTTCTGTATCCAGAGAAAGAACTGATGAATAGAAATGTGTGTAGAATAGTTTAATGATAGCCATCTTTAGGACAAGGGGGAAGAGAGGAAAGAAAAGGAAAAAGAAAGTTACGTGATAACTTTATCACATATTTACAAGAAATAGGAAGTTGTACATAATAGATTTGCAGGTTCACGTAGAATCATCTTTTTTTCTATTCTATGTTACAGAAATTCTTGTTTTATTAAGTTCAGAATTAGAAAAAACAGGGAAATGAAAGCAAAGGAAGAAAATTACAAAAAGATAATTAGTAGCTTGGTAAAAAGAAGCACAAAAAGTACTGAAGAAAATAACATCTTAAAAAACCAGAATTAGTCAAATGGAAAAAAGAGGTACAGAAACTCACTAAAGAAAGTAATTGCTTAAGAATTAAAATTGGGCAAGTGGAAGCTAATGACTCCATGATACATCAAGAAACAATAAAACAAATTCAAAAGAATGAAAAAAATAGAAGAAAATGTGAACTATCTCATTGGAAAAACAACTGGCCTGGAAAATAGGTTGAGGAGAAATAATTTAAGAACTACTGGACTACCTTGAAATCCATGATAAAAGAAAGAGCCTAGACATCATATTGCCGGATATTACCAAGGAAAACTGCCCCTATATCTAAGGCCAGAGGGTAAAATAGAAATTGAAAGGATCCACCAATCACCATCGGAAAGAGATCCTAAAATGAAAACTCCAAGGAATGTTATAGTTAAATTACAAAGTTCTAAAGTCAAAGAGAAAATACTTCAAGCAACCAGAAAGAAACCTTTAAAATACTGTGGAGCTACAGTGGGGATCACAGAAGATTTAGCAGCTACCATGTTAAAGGAGCAGAGGGCTTGGACTGAGATATTCCAGAAGTCAAAAGAGCTGGGCTTACAACCAAGAATAATCCACCCAGTGAAACTGAGTATAATCTTGAAGGGAAAATGGATATTTAATAAAATAGAGGGCTTTTAAGCATTCCTGATGAAAAGATCAGAGCTGAATAGAAAATTTGACTTTGAAATACGAAACTCAAGAGAATAAAATGGTAAACACAGAAAGAAATCATGAAATCATAAGGGATTCAATAAGGTTAAACTGTTTACCTTTCTACACATATAATTTATCAGGACTTTATGATTATTAGGGCAGTTAGAAAGATTCTACATAAAAAGGGGTTGTGGTAGTAAATCAATTTTGTTGGGATTATTTAAAAAAATTGATAGGCAAGAAAGAAGGATGTCCTGGAAGAAGAGGGAAGGGAGAAGAAGAATGGAGAAAATTCTCTCATATAAAAGAGGCACATGGAAGAGCTTTTACGGGGACGGAAAAATGGGGGACAACGCTTGAATCTCAGTCGTATGTAAATTGATTCAAAGAGGAAAAAATATACACATATATATGTATGTGTGTATGTATAAATATATACACAATATACTCAACTGGTAATAGACATCTATCCTACCCAAAAGAAGAGTGATAAAAGGTAGGGCAGATAAAATAAGACAGGAGTTAGAAGCAAAACAGACTTTAGAGAAGGGACAGGAGAGAGAGAGAGAGAGAGAGAGAGAGAGAGAGAGAGAGAGAGAGGGAGAGGGAGAGAGAGAAGAAAATAGGATAGAGGGAAATGCACACTTAGAGAGCATAACTGTGAACGCAATTAATTCACTCATAAAATGGAAGCAGACAGCAAAATGGATTAGAAACCAGGATCCAACAATATGTTGTTTAAAAGAAAGACACTTGAAATGGACACACACACAAAGTTAAAATAAGGGCCTGGGGAAGAATCTATTATGCTTCAGTCAAAGTAAAAAAGGCAGGGGGTAGCAATCATGATCTTAGACAAAGCAAAACCAAAAACACACCTAATCAAAAAGAATAAGAAGGGAAACTACTTCTTACTAAAAGCAACCATGGACAATGAAGTAATATCAGTTCTAAACATGTATGCACCAAATAGCATAGTATCCAAATTCTTGAAGGAAAAATTAAATGAATTATAGAAGGAAATAGACAGTAAAACTTTACTAGTTGGGGACCTCAACTTTTCCTTTTCAGTGCTAGATAAATCTAACCATAAAATAAATTAGAAAGAGGTCAAGGGGATGAATAGAATCTTAGAAAAATTAGCTATGATAGACCTCTGGAGAAAACTGAATAGGAATAGGATGAATAGAATCTTAGAAAAGTTAGCTATGATAGACCTCTGGAGAAAACTGAATAGGAATAGTATAACTTTTTCTCAGCTGTACATGGCACCTTTATCAAAATTGACCATGTATTAGGCTGGGCATTAACAACCAAATGCAGAAAAGCAGAAATATTAAAGGCACCCTTTTCAGACCATAATGCAATAAAAATTATGTTAAATAAAGGACTGTAGAAATACAGATTAAAAATCAATTGGAAACTAAATAATCTAATCCTAAAGAATGAGTGGGTCAAAGAATAAATCATAGAAACAACCCATAATTTCATTAAAGAGAACAGCAACAATGTGACAATATATTAAAATGTGTAAGTCAAGAATATCAATGGAATCAATGAAAAAAAATATGAAGGAAGATGGCCTGGCAGTTCCAGATTTCAAATTATATTACAAAGCAGTAACCATCAAAACAATCTGGTACTGGCTAAGAAATAGAAAAACATAATAAATAAATAAATACAAAAAAATAAAAGCAAAGGAAGAAAATTTTGAAAAGATAATTACTGGCTTGGTAAAAAGAGCCACAAAAATACTGAAGAAAATAACATCTTAAAAAACAGAATTGGCCAAATGGAAAAAAGAGGTACAGAGATGGATGAGTGGAATAGAAGTAGGTACATAATACACAACAGTGAGTAATCATAGTAATCTAGTGTTTGACAAACCCCCAAATCCAAGCTTTTAGAACAAGAATTCACTGTTTGACAAAAATTGCTGGGAAAACTGGAAAGAAGTTTGAAAGAAACTAGGCATAGACCAACATCTCACACTATATAGAAAGGTAAGATCAAAATGGATACATGATTTAGATGTAAAGGGCAGTATCATAAGTAAATTAGGGGAGTGTGAAAAAATGTACCTGTCAGATCTTTAGTTAAGGGAAGAGTTCATGACCAAACAAGAGATAGAGAGGATCATGGAAAGTAAAATACAGTGGTACCAATACTTCCTTGCTTGGCTGTGTCTCCTTCTGAAATTCTCTCAACTTTCTTCTGTGTATTTTTTTAAAATGTTTCATTGATACGCCTTTCTCTCTTTTTTTATCATCACTATCACTCCCCCAATTGCCTCATATGTCTTTTCATTCCTCTTCCCTCCCAGTATGCTTCTCGTGTAAACAAGTAAGCATACTTAGGCAAAATATGTATTAGCCATGTCTGAAAATATATGCCTCATTCTCCATCTCTTGTCCATTACCTCTCTAAAAAGAGGTGGAAAGAATGGATACATCCATCAGTTTTCCTTTATAATATTATAACCATCATTTAAATTGTTTTCATAGTTCTGCTCACTTTACGTCAATCCATGTAAGTCTTTCCAGGTTTCTCTGAATCTAACCCCTTTGTTATTTCTTTTGGCACACAAAGACATTTCCAGTTCTCAGCAACAACAAAAAATGCTGTTATGAATATTTTTGTACATATTGGTTCTTTCCTTCATTTTTTGAATGCTTAGGAGATATATGCCTATCATTGGTATTGCTGGGTCAAAAAGCATTTATGGTTAAGTGACTTTGGGAATGTAGTTTCAAATTGTTTGTCAGAATCATTGAGTCAGTTCATAGTTCTGTTGACAGAACATTTGTGTGTACCACAGCCCCTTCAATGACCATCACTTTCCTTTTTAGTCACCATTACCAATATTATAGGTGTGAGGTAAAGTTTCAGAGTTGTTTTAATTTGTATATTCAATTATTGTTGATTTGGAATATTTTATACATCTTTTGGTATTTGGAGTCCTGTTTAGAACTGTATGTTTTTTGACCATTTATCTCTTGGGGAATTACTCTTATTTTATTTTATTTGTATCAATTCCTTTTATATCTTGCACATAAGACTCATCAGAGAAATTTGTTTCAAGGCCCCTTCTTTCTCCCAGTTACTGTAACTGTTTCCCTTTTAAATATATTGCTTTTGTTTGTTCAAAACTTTTTCAATTTTATATAATCTAGATCATCCATTTTATCTCCTTAGATCTCTATCCTTTGGTCAAAAACTTTTCCCTTATCCATAGTCATGAAAGGTACATCCTTCTCTGCCAGTCTGTTTTGACCTTTTATATCTAGGCCAAGTATCCATTTGGAGCTTATTGTGATAAATGATATAAGATGGTCTAAAGTTCCAGGGGTGGGGAACTTGTGGCCTCAAGGCCACATGTGGCCTTCTAGGTCCTCAAGTACACAGCCCTTTGCCTGAATCCAAACTTCACAGAACCGATCTCCTTATCAAAGAGAATTGTTCTGTAAAATTTGGACTCAGTCAAAAGCCCACACACAAGGACCTTGAAGCCACAGGTTCCCCACCCCTGGATCAGTGGTGAAAGGAGAGGAGATAAGGGAAGAGGCAAATGGCAACTGGGTTTCTTCAGAAGCTCTCACAGGTAACTACTGAGAGCAGTTCTGTTTGTATCAGGGAACAGGCAGGCATCTACTCATTGTAGCTCAAACACAGCTGAGCCCAATTGATGCCAGATTGTTTTGCAAGTTTCCCAGTAGTTTTTGTCAAATTAGTGAGTTGTTCAAATGATTCTCATTTTTTGTTATTTTAATTGTATATAACAAAGACAACCTGAATGCATTAACTGTCCCCAGTATATAAGCAGGTTCTATTCCAAAAGTTAAGATGCAATTCAGTCATTTGGAACTCAGAACACATGCTCTTTAGAAATACATGTTATGTATGGAGTCAGATTTTTGGACCAAACCAAAAAAACCCTTTTAAATTATATTTATTTAATAGGATAAGATAGGTGCTAAACCTGTGATTTCATTAGTGTAAGGCACTCCCAGATGAGAAAAGCTTCTAACATTGTAGGTCAGTAAGTTCTCTGCATCTTGTTGTCTTAGAGAATTAACTAGAGCATTCAGGGGTTCAATAACTTGCCCAGGGTATTTTAGTCAGATTTGGGACTAGAACCTAAATCTGCCTGACTTTCAGGCTGGCCATGTCTCTCTATGCACTATGCAGTGCTTCCTTTATAATATGAATCTTTAATATGGACATAGAATCAGAGTATTGTATCTGAGAGGAACTCATCCAATCCAGTCCAATCCTTTCATTTTTATAGAAGAAAGAGCTAAGGCTGGGAGAGGGGAAGTTATCCAAGATCATGAAAGTAGTAAGCAGCAGAATTAGATTTGGAATCCTCAGGACAACTCTAACTGTGACTCTAAACACAGTGCAGTGTCTTTTGGCCACACCACACTGCCTCTTAAGGAGGTGAGAAAATATTCCATGAAGGAATGCAGCAGGAAGCTAGAGCAAGTGATGATGAGCAGTGCCAAAAAAAATGGGAGGTGGGGTGAGGTTGTTGTTCAGTCATTTCAAATTCTTTGTGACCCCGTTTGGAGTTTTCTAAGCAAAGATACTGGAGTGGTTTGCTATTTCCTTCTCCACCTCATTTTACAGAAAGGGAAACTGAGGCAAAGAGGGTTAAGTGACTTGCCCACTTTTATAGCTAGTAAGTGTCTGAGGCTGGATTTAAACTCAGTTGAGTTTCCTGACTCTAGGCTGGGTACTCTATTCACTTTGCTACCTAGTAATGCCAAAAATGGGCAGCATGGTGGGATTATTAGTATGCCATCTTGAAATCCTTGTTATTTTGCTGTCTATCAGGTATATAGTGAACATAACCAGGAGAACAGGTAAAGAAGACAGAGACGTTTTGGGTCCTTCGGGTCCCAGAATAAAAAAAATAAACGCAGAAATGACCATGGTAGGATATGTGACTGGCTCTGGCCCTTAATCATGAAAAATTTGCCATGCTTTCCTCTATAAAATTTTCGTGACTGCTTACTCCTCTTACTCCCTTTGAAACCTTTATCCTTTCCTATGCTGTGGACCAGCCATATCCCTTTCTTGTGCTGTGATTTAACTATTTGGGTGGTAATTCCACTGAAAGCAATGGAATGTGTGCATGCATGCACCCATGCTCATGAAGACAATAACAAGACCTAATATTAATCAGTTGACTGTGTATTAACAAATTTAAGTATGTACAGGATTCTGCTTCCTTAAATTAAACCAAATGTACATGGATAGCAATCCCTAATTTAGCTAAAAATGAAACTCTGATATGGTCATTTAGTCACACCATCATTCTATTTAATAGTGGCTATGTTTGTGCAGAGCTTATATGGTTCCTAGGTCTCATTTTGCCAGCATAAAACCTAGGATTTCACATCTTGTTAAAAATATTTTTACGGATATCTTCTGTTCTTACATTACTTACATTTACCCCTTCCTAGACATCTATCGCTTATAACCAAGAGTTGTTTTTAAAGATGAAGATAAAGATGAAGTGAAACCAATCAACACATGGAGATAGTCAGACATAATATCACATATTCCCTTAATGGGCAAAAATAGTATAAGAGCTCAGATTTTTAAAATTTGGTTTGAATCACTGCTGTGACTCAATCATGAATCTTCAAAAGTATAGTCACACAATTGAGTTTACAATGTCATTTTGGGCTCTTAGCATTCACCTATTTGTCATTTTCTAACCATTTAATCTTTTAGTTGGCCTTTTAGTCCATTTTTTCCTGGAATCATCTATCTGTAGTAGTTACTAAATTCATTTCCTAAACTCTGAAAGCCTTTGGCCTTGACATTTAAGTTCTTTAGGTCTTTTTCTCAAGTCTATATATTTTTCTCTTTTATCTTCTTTTCTTGGTTTGATCCACAATGGCTTAGAAAGAACACTAGACGAGGAGTCAGAAGACCTGGGTTGAAATCATGGCTTTACTGCTTACTAGGTTAGGAGACCTGGGGATGTTGCTTTATTTCTCTGAACCTCTGATTCCTTAGCCATAAAATGAGTAGTTAATCTTCTAGTACCTACCTTATAGATTTGTTGTGAGGGTAATAAGGCCATGTGGTGTAGAAGGGAGTCTCTTTGGCGTGGAGTAAGGATCAATGGATTTGAATCCTGGCTCCAACAATTATTAGCTTGTCTCTCCTGAAACTCAGGTTCCTTATCTTTAAAATGGAGAGAATACTATTTGCACTCCTTGCCTTATGGATTGCTGCTCAGAATGCACTTGGCAAACTTGAAAGCACTATATAAATAGGAGTTATTTTATTTTATACAATTGTTTATATTTTTCTTTTTTATACTGCTTTTATAGTTACAGAAGAAAGTGCTTGTATTCTAGAGCTGGGCAAAACCTGCACACATAGATAGAAAAGAGAAAACACAGTAAAAATAAATCCAGCATTATTTATTCAAGTTCCCAAGTATGTATTTGTCATGCTGTGCCCTTAATGGGTGTAGATATCACTAAAGCAATAAAAAGAGCACATTAGACAGAGATATTGATGCCAGGGACAGTTGCTTAGGAGATTAGAAATAAATCAAATATTTCCAATATAGATGAACACCACCTGGGTTTCCATCTTACCAAAGATAATCAGAATACATAATGGCAACCAGGGTTGCTTGTTCATTGTTTCTTGGCATCTATTCAATCCAATATGTTAAATATTTGTTATGCACCTACTACATGTAAGGTATTATGTGAAGAGCTGGATATACCAGCACTTCTATAATAAAGATTGTCTTAAAGAATTATATCCCTCTCATCTCTTCCCAAGGGGTGTGTGGGAAGACATGTACATAAATAATTATGGTATAAGAGAAAGTGAAATAAGTGCAAAAGATAAGGTTTAGGTAAGATTGCTAATAACAAAGAATCCCAATTAAGTCATTCCTCTCTAGGGGAACTGGATGGTACAGTGGATAGAGTGCTGGACTTAGAGTCAGGAAGACTCATCTTCCTGAGTTCAAATCTTGTCTCAGACACTTACTAACTGTGTGACCCTGGGCAAGTCACTTAACCCTGTTTGCCTCAGTTTCCTCATCTGTAAAATGAGCTGGAGAAGAAAATGGCAAACTGCTCCAGGATCTTTGCCAAGAAATCCCCAAATAAGGTCATAACTGAACAACAAACAACTCTGGGCCATAGGCTCAGGAAAAGGAAAACAAGCTATATCAGTGAAAGCTAAATGATTAGTCTGCCTAATTCTTGTTGTGGGGCTGCATCTGATTCATAATTAGAAAGCCGGTAAGCTGTTTGGCTCTCTTTTAGCCTGAGTTTCTTGATTCAGTCAAGGGGTAACAGGAAATTGGGGGGGGGGGTCTCACCTAGCTCAGGGACCCAGGTACTAGCCTGTCATTTCTTAGAATCTCAAGGACAAGTCAGTGGTGTTGCAGGTCTGCTCCAATGCTACATCTGTCCTTTATTCACTAACTTTTAGTGACCTAATGCACAAAGCTCATTTGTCTAAGAAACCCAGATGCTGTGAGTCTTGCTTTATTAATGTATAGAAAATTGAGCTGGATGGGATTTTAGGTGACCAGTTAGGATAACCTCTTCATCTTAAACCCACACACGTATGTATGTATGTATGTATGTATGTACGTATGTATTGGGGGTAGTAGTGGGATGAGGATGATCAGGAGACTGCTGATGGCTTAAGTGGTCTAATCCACTTGATGAAATTACAGGATGTAAGGGGCAAACCCCTACATCTCATTGTTAACTGCCTCTTACATCCTGTAATTTCATCAAATGGGTTGGGACATTCAATCAGGGATTTCCTAATCAAACCTACCTCCTGCTTGACTACACATAAATTCTGGTTCACAATGCTAAGCAGTTTGCTTTCTCTTTGCTTACCAATCCTCCCTGTCGTAATGTATTCTAGAATTTTACCATGGGCTGAATATAAAGGTCATAGGTATATAGTTTGAAGAGTCAATCTTCTCTTTTTTGAAAATCAGGGCATTTATCCCTTTCTTATCCTTTGGTACCTTACCCTTTTTCCTTGTGATTTTTTTCAAAGATGATAGCGGCCAGCAATCACTTGTGCAAATATCTTGGAATGCCATCATTCTGGGCCTGGCGACCTGAATTCATTAGGGCTGTTCAGTGCTCATACACTTTTTCAATCCTCTTCGAATCCAATTCCCTGTTAACCAGTTTTTGTTTTATCATGCTTTGTCTGTAGATAACTCACGTTGGAAGAGAAAACAGGAAAAACAAACAAACATGTAAGTAGCTGCTTTTATTCTTTTGCTTATTGTGACTGTCCCATATACCCTAAGCAGTGTTCATATCTAATGTCTTTTCTGATGGTCCTCTTTCCCACAACATAGTGTTAAAAAGCCGGTTTTGCTCTTTAATAGTTTTCGCAATCCCTGGTTCATTTTGTTCCTTAAATTCCTCATATCATTTTAAAAGGGCCATGCCATATTTATTCTGCATATTTATACTGAACATGTGATTTTGACCAGTATAGGACATTCCCTGTAAAGAAAGTTCATTTACCAGATGAGAGCTGGTGTTGAAAAGTACAGTCTTGGAAGTTGCTTAAGTCACTGAGAAGCGAAATGACTAGGCCAGTCAGTATGTGTCAGGAGCAGGTCTTGAATTTAGGTCTTTGAAGCTATCTCCCTATCCTTTCCTTCTCATATATTTTAAAAAGTCTAAGTTGACCGAATAAGTTTCCTGAATATCTGCAGTCTTTTTTAGACTGTATTTCCTTGTCTTCTTTGTCATAATCTTGTGTGTTACAAGAATTTCATTCTTGAGAGTACCTGGTACTGCTTAAGTTAACTCCCCTTTAGAACCGGAGGTCTTGGGAACGTGTGTAAAATGTTCTCCATACTGTCTGAAATCTGCCCTTTCCAGCCCTCTTACTAACATCACCCAATGTTTTGAAATGTAGTCCTTGTCCTCCATACTTGCTGAAACTGAGATCTTTAGTTCTATCTTGTTTTTTTTGCCATTATCCCTGGATGCTTGCTGCTTTGACAGAGAGCGTGGTCACCAAGTCTGTTTGCTACATGTAAGGTTCTGTTACTGGGGCAACAGCTTTGAGCTATCTTCCCCTCCTTTCCTAAGCTTTCTGGAGATTATAAGGAAGCTTCTTGAGGGCAAGAATTGCGTGAGGATTTTTTCTCTTTGTGTCCCA
This sequence comes from Trichosurus vulpecula, assembly GCF_011100635.1. NCBI lineage: Eukaryota > Metazoa > Chordata > Mammalia > Diprotodontia > Phalangeridae > Trichosurus > Trichosurus vulpecula. The sequence goes on along the minus strand of NC_050576.1, from coordinate 338,864,588 downwards.
AGTGCCTAGGTCAGGACATTCTCTTTAGCAGGCGCCTAAAAATGTTTGTTGATGTGACTTGAAGTAAACAACTTCCTTTTCTTGCTTCCAGGCACTATTTGCTCAGCTGTGTTTGAGCTACAATGAGCAGGTTGCTGTGTATCCCTTAATACAAACAACTGCTCTCAGTTGTTACCTGTGAGAGCTTCTGAAGAAATCGAGTTTCAAGCTGACTCCTCCTTTATCTCCTCTTCTTTCACCACTGATTAGACTATCTGCTTGTATCTGCCTACTTGTTATACCACCCTTTTAGATATTTACACACATACACTTCATATATATGTATGCATATATTGCATATATGTAGTTATATATGTAACACACACACTCTCTCTTTCCCCCTCTCCCTCCCTCTCCCTTTCTCCCCCTCTCTCTCCCTCCCCCCTCCCTTTCTCTCTCACTCACTCAGTCTCATTGAGATTGGAGTGGGGTTCAGTTTGATCAGGAGTCTGCTGACCAATTAAGTCCTCCAATCTGCTTGATAAAATTATAGCATATAAGGGACAAACTCTTACTTCCCATTATCTGTTCATTGCTTCTTACATTCTATAATTTCAACAAATGGGTTGGGGCACTAACCAGGGGTCTCTTGATCAAGCCCACCCCCTGCTTGGCATACATAAAAATGATATGTAAAAATCAGATTTTTTTTCTGGAACTCTCCCAGGATTCCTTGAGATCCCTCCTGCCCTCCTTCAGTTAACAGAGCAGACAATCACTTTAGAACATCTAATAGCACCTCTTGCAAACCCTACCAGGACTGTGCCTTCCTATTATTCACAGAATCATAGGATGAAAGACTTAGGGCTGTAGTGGACCTCAGAGGTCATCTAGGCCAACTCCCTGAATTTATAGATGAAGAAACTAAGATCCAAAGGGTGTAAAGTGACTTTGCCTGAAGTCAAATAGCAAGCAGGTAGAAGGGGGAAGGGAATAAGCATCTATACAGCACTTATTATGTGCCAAATGTTTTTTTAAACAAACATTATCTCATTTGATCTCCATAACCTTGGAAAGTAGGTGCTATTTTTATCCTCATTTTACAGCCAAGGAAACTGAGACAGAGGTTAAATAACTTGTCCAGCATCATACAGCTGGTGAGGGTCTGAAGTCAAATTGGAACTAGGTTGGGGCCGCTAGGTGGTGCAGTGAGTAGAGCACCGGCCCTGGAGTCAGGAGGACCTGAGTTCAAATCCGGCCTCAGACACTTGCCACATTCAGTAGCTGTATGACCTTGGATAAGTCACTTAACCCCAATTGCCCTGCCTTCCCCCGCTCCAAAAAAAAAATTTTGAACTAGGTAGTCCTGACTCCAAGCTTAGCCGGCTCTATCCACGGTGTTACTAGTGGTCTCTAGGAGAATCAAGATTGAAACTCAGGTCCTCTGTCTCCAAGTTTGGTTTCTTTTTCCATTCTACCATATTACCGGTCCTCAGAGGGAGTCAGTGGTGGTTGTTGGGCTGCCACATACAGGAACTTTTTTAATGAGATCACTTAAGACCCCTGGGTTTCCTACACCTTGGTTTGTTAAGACATTTGAGGAAAATTTTGATTGGCATTTTATGTGTCAATCTTGCTTGAAAATGATGCTACTCTCTCCTCACCTTGGAAAGGCTTTTGAGTCTTTTTTCCCCTCTTAGCAGTAGTAATGTAATAGTTTGTACTGCTTCTGTCCACATTCTCCCAGCCTTGTGTCCTTGGTAGCAAATATTCGTATCTCTAGCAGCTGGTATAGTGTGTGGTTATGGAACCCAGTGAAGCAACAGGTATATCTGAGAATTAAGCCCATGCCTTTGGTTCTATGTGCTAAACCTTAACCAGCACTGGTCTCAGAGATTTCCTCCTCGTGCCAAGTTGATCAACTGGAGGGAGGAAGAAGTTTCAAATCTATTTTTTTAAAATAATCTAGGCTCTGCCCAATTCTGCCCAATAGTGTGTAGGTGGCTATTGCGGGCCTCAGGACAGCCATAATTACTTAACTTAATCACCAGCTATAAGTCAGGAGGCTTGCTTGCAAGGATGCCACTCTTATTAGAATGTGGCTTCACTTATCTGCTTGTACAAGGAGGATGTGTCATAACAGGACATCAAAACAATTGGTGTATGGTGAGCTGAAGTAGGCTAGTCATTCACGTGTGCAGAAGGGAAGATCCAAGGACACAAAAACACAGTTTAAGCCATTAAAACATTACCATGGAGAGCTAGGAAAGAGACTGTACATTTCTGGGGTGTTCAATTTTTTTTTGCATGTTGCTTACCCCATTAGAATGTAAGTTCCATAAGGGTGGAGACTATGCTTTCACCTTTCTTTGTATCCTCAGTGTTAAGTACAGTGCTGGCACATAGTAAGAACCTAATAAATGCTTGTTGACACATAGAAATAGACACAGACATCAGATAGTTATTCAGTTCAAAGGAAAATAGCATTTCATAGTGAGGGAGCATGTCAGAGTCCCAAATTCCAATCCAATATAATTCAATAAACATTTATTAAGCATCTACTATATGCCAAGCACTGTCCTAAGTCTTGGGATACAAATAATAAGATGGTCCCTGTCCTCAAAGGACTTACAATCTAATGGAAGGAGACAAAAGGAGGCAAGAAAGTGGGGTAGGACATAACAGGCGATATGCAGCATGGGGTGGGTGGGGGAATCTTGTTCTGTGGAGTTGAAACCAGGTAGAGCAGCAGATTCAAAGTATAGTGAACCAAAAACTCCAGTTTTTGCCCTCTACAAAGTCCACTCTCCGGTCCTCCAATTAGAGGGGAGAGCGGGCTAAGGGAGGTGTTGTCAATCAAGGCTTGAGTTAGAAGCATGGTGATAAGCCTCACCTGGGAGGGGATCTTGTTCAGTGAAGTTAAAACCAGGCAGAGAAGTTGCGTAATGGAGTTTAAATTGTGAATAGTCTTAGTAATAGTGACTGCTGTTTCTTACTTAAGGTCAGATATTTGGAAAGAAAGAGACGTGGGCTCAAAAATGATTACTTATTCAATTACATTGTAGACATAAGAAATTAATTCAACATCAGCTAATGTTAACTAAATGCTTATTGTGGGCACATGCTAGGAGGGATAATGGTGTGTGGAACTGGACCTTTGATTGCATTGATGTAAGAAACTCCTGGATGAGCAAACTCTCTCCACCAGTGCAATTTGGCACCTTCTCTTCAACTTAGAATCTTTCACAGGTGCCTGGAGCATGGAGAGATTGAGTGACTTGCCCAGTGTTACACAACTCATTTGTATTAGATACAGGACTTTAACCCAGGTTTTTCTGGCTCAGAGGCCAGCCAGTTCTCTCTCTGCTAAGCCATGCTGAAACTCACCAAGAGAGATACAGAGATTAAATAAAACACACAGGGAGATTACAATCTATTAGGAGATATGATACATGTACAAATTTGTATAATACAAAATGGCATACGATCAGGGCAGAGGGAAGCATGAAGGTCTACGTTATGAGGAGTCCCACTGGGAATGGGAGATGGGTGATGACTATTATTGACTGATGGGTATCATGGAAGGCTTCATGGAGAAGCCAGCATTTGAGTTGGGTTTTGAAGATGCTAAACTGTGGAGTTGTGGACCTGGATGGGCAGGGCAGGGGGAGGGGGAAGCGTAGAGAACTGCAAAGGCAGGGAAACAGTGAAGCACAGGGCATTTTGGAGGACAGTAATCCATCCAGTATGATTGGACCATAGAGTTTAGGGAGGGAAGCATTTGTATAAGGTTGGAAAGACAGAGCAGTGTTCAGTTACAGAGGGCTTTGAAAACCAGGTTAAAGAGTATGTGTTTTATTTGTTAAGCAATGGGGAGCTATTGAAAAGTTCTGAGAAGTGAAATAATCAAATCTTCACAGGAGAAATTAATACTTAGAGGTAGGAGAGCTAGAACAGAGTGCTGAGGGGGTGGAAGCAGCAAGATAGATTTAGGACGTTATTGAAATATTAATCAACAACCCAAGGTGCCAGATTCATTTCCCTTATCTTGTCTTGGGCTGGCCCTTCTCTCATCTTCAGAAAAGGGTAAAAGTATCTGATATTGCAGGTTTATCCCATTTTGACAGAGACCTGATCATCTCTCACTATGTAGATGATTAATATCTAAGCATTTCTCTGATTTCTCTTGTAATTTTCTGGGTAATTATCCTTTTGGCTGAAATCTCGAAACCTGTCACGGAATGAGCAGTGAACTACCATGGAAAATGAGAAAAAAATACATCGAGCTATTTTTAAATTTGTAGAGGAGGAAAATATGTTTCCTTTCCATAAATAAGTTTAAGACCTTTCTCCCCCAGTAGAGCTAACAAAAAAAATCCCCAATGGTTAAAGAAATTTTAAAATTCTTATTTGGCTGGTAATTTTAAAAGACTAGATTTTTTTGGTGAAGATTAGTGAGTTAAAAAGTCAAAGTCAGAAAGAAGTTTCTTTGAATTTCATTCAAATAAAATAGGAAAAAGTCAGGCAAATGCTTTGTGATATAGTGCTACTATGAAGTCTAGCAGCATTTAAAAAAAATCTCCATCTTTAAATGGTATTCTAGAGCAGGCTGTACAGGGATCTCTGTTTATCTCTGTTGTTTTCCCTTCTTCATTTTTCTTTAATAAGGAGTAGGAGCTCATGTTCCCAAAATAGTACAACGTGAGGATTGTAGATTGATAATCAAAGGTCCACAGTTGTAAGAGCTCTTATTTACATTTAAACAAAATGTGCTCCTTGGACCAAATATTGGTCTGGAGTGGTTTGGACAACCTCTCTCTTGCTTTAAACTGACTATTCCTGAGAACAAGGCCTATTTGCATTGTCCTCACATTTTTTCATTTGAAATGCAATAGTCTCTTTATGTATAGTGTTGGGAATTTTGGTGGCAGACTGACCATTTCAGGAAGAATGAAGCTACATAAATAAAAAATATTATTGAATTCTCCATTCTAATCAGGCAGAAAACAAGCTAACAGGAAATCAGGGAAAAGTAGGGGATTGTATACAGGTTTATAGGGATGAATGTCTCCCTCCTCAACCACAGAAAGGGTGTAGGGTCCAGTGTGTTTAACTATAGATGAAAACACCAGCTTAAAGATACAAATTTGAAGGTCTCACCCTCCCACTCTTCCTCCCCAAATCTTTTCCACAATGGATGTAATTGCTCTGATTAGAGAGAATTAAGCGTCTAATTATAAAATCAGGGGCAGCTAGGTGGCACAGTAGATAGAGTACTGGGCCTGGAAATAGAAAGACATCTTTCTGAGTTCAAACCTGGTCTCAGACACTTACTATCTGTGTGACCTTGGGCAAGTCACTTAAACCTGTTTGCCACAGTTTCCTCATCTGTAAAATGAGCTGGGGAAGGAAATGGCAAACCACTCTAGTAATTTTGCCAAGAAAACCTGAAATGGGATCACAAAGGCTCTGACTGAAAATGACTGACAACAACAAATGTACAATCAGAGAAGTCAATAATCAGTAAAGATTTATTAAGCATCTATTATGTTCCAGGCACCGTGCTAAGCACTGGGGATACAAAAAAGAGACAATATTAATCTGAATTCTTCCAATCTTTTGGTGCTCCTCCTAAACCTAAATGGACTTTGAATGGGACCTTGGGACCAGGAGGGCTTTGGATGGTAAATACAGGACTGCATAAAGCATGAAAACAGCCCATCCTCAGGCAAGCATTACCAGGGGTCCTTCTCTCAGGAAAGGTTTGATTAAGGCAGGTATTTTTTGGTGAGAAATTAGTCTGAAGTGTCTTCATGTTTACAGACTGGAGGTAAGGTGAGGTGAGAGAGGACTGAAAAGTTTTGTCTAATTCAGTTCTGTCTTTGCATAGTACCGTACTTCTGTACCATCATGGTGGCATAGCTCCATTTGAAGCAAACTCTCCTCACTGGCATTGCTAGTTTCTTTACAGGATGGCATCTCAAAGCTGGAAGGGACATCAGAGATCTTAGTTTCCACTGTGTACCATTTAAAAATATTAATTTCTTAGCCAGCAGCTGCAAAGCCTTCTGATGTGGGATAAATTGTGTACTTAGAAACATATAAATATAATGGAATATGAGTATTAAATAATATATGACAGATAATATAATAAAATAAATAAACTATAAACTTATAAACAGGCAAAAATTCTGTCTAAAAGAATAATCCTCTATAATGAGATAGGAATATATATCCCTTGGCAGCCTCTGGGAAGATGTTATTGGCATTAGGGCAATTCTCTGTTCGTGTTTTGTGCACAAATTCCTTAATGCTATAATTGAACAAGTTTTTGGCCCATAGTTTTTCAATTCTCTTTCCCTAATTCTCAGTGGTAGAGAATATTCTGATTTAACGCTTCCCAAATGAGTAGGGTGGGATTCAGGTTTTCTTCCCAATGATATTGAAATATTTGTGCTCCAGTTTAGATGCTACCACTCGTGGGCTAGATGATATTCACGTTTACATTTGACCTAGCTTTCTCTGGGGACCTATTTTAAACACTCGTAGAACTTGGCTGGTCTCTATTTTAGTGTATTATAAATATCTTATTATAAACAGAGGCTGCATGAATAAGTGAGAGGCTTTTAGGTTGCGGGTAATAATTTATTTCAGTTCCTATTTCACCCCTCCCTTCATATCTGTTTATTCTTTTATAGTTGAAGCATTTTTTTTTAACGTAAAGGCATCTGGAAGATCTTGGCTTCTTAAATACATCTATTCTGTTGCCATTTTTTTTGTTCTAATGGCCATATTGGATTCAAACTTGTACCTCTTTTTAAGAATCCCTGAGAATGTCTATGACTCCTCCAGGATCCAACATCACTCACTGCTCAAAAAGTTTAGAGTTTTAGCCTTTGAGGCTAGTTTGCTATAGGCTAAGCTGAACCTGAGACTGCAGGTTGAGGAAGGAAAGAGGAAAGGGAAAGGAAGGGAAGACAATGTCAGAAGTCAGAAGAAAATAGAAGCATTTATTTTGCCCTTTTAAAGGAATTAAGAGCTAGTAATTGAGTTGCTTATACTGAAATATAGGCATTTTTGATACTTATCTTGTTTTGAACATTTTTTTTATTACTAGAGCTGAGGGAAAGTTAGGAGAAAGTAAAATGAAGGAGTAAAGTGGGGAAAAGAATATTAATAGCGGAAAAAGAAGAAGGGAGGCTTCTAATGGGTTATGGCGAGAGTGGTGGATGGGATGAGGAAATTGGAGAGAAGAGGAGAAACAAACTAACCAGAAGTTTCTTCTAGGTGTGATTCTAGGAATCCCTTGGGTTCATTGGTGAAGTCTTGCTGTTCCTGCTGCTATGGTTGATAAGCTCATTCTGGTTCTGGGTAGAATTATAGCGATGATGATGATGGTGATGATGATGATTTTGAGTAAAACCTCCCCTAGTGAGGGGAAGAAGAACAGGTAGAGTAGAAGAAATGAGGGGGAAGGGAAGGGGAAAGATAAGGTAAATTCCTGGGCAAGTTGGCTAGTCACTTAAAAGAGAAGATGGTTATTGAGTTGGCATGTTAAAGACATCTGCCACCTTTTTGTACCTCTATTTTCCTCTACCCCTAACTCATGCACACAGCTGAAAAAACTTGGCAGTGTGGTATAGTGAGTCAGTAGGTGTGGGTAATAATTCTTTTGCCCACTACCTTGCCTACTTTACTTGTCTTCTCTGGGCCAAATCTATAAAATGAGAATAATGTTATTGATGATGCTGAAGGAACATTCCTTTAAGTTAAAAAATTCTCAGATTCTGTGCCAACCCTTAACTACCTCACCAGAGCACAATTATTCTGTATACTGCTTCCTCTCCCTTCTCTCTACCACCATGCAAAATTTGCTTGTTGAGATTTTATTCCGTCAGCATCTGTTAACCACTTTCTTTGTGCTAGGCACTGTGCTAAGTGATAGGGATACAAAGAAAGGCCAAAATAGCCTCTCGAGGACCTCCCACATTTTAATGGAGGAGTTACCCCTCTCCCCATTTTGCTTCTGAGAACCCTTTAAAATCATATTTCTAAAATCATAGTAAATTCATCCTCAGGCATCCTTTTATTTTCTTCTCATTTAATGTCAGTGATTACCATTGAATGGTATAGTTGAACACATGGGTATGTGCCCTTAGGGGAGGGAGAAGAGCTTAGGGAATGTCTTTCCTGCTTTATGTTCAGACATATCAGGTCTGTGGATGGCCATGTTGCCTTATATGGGAGTGTGGATGAAGCACAGGAAGTGAAGGGGTCAAAAGGAACCAAGCTCGAGACTATGCTCATAGACCTACCCTAGAGTTCTTCTAGAAAGTTTCCTTTCTGCCTTACCATTTTAGCTTCTCCCCTCCCCCAAACATTGTACAGCCAAAAGCCTGAGTGATGGGACAGGGGGCCATAAGCTTCTTCTTCCAAAGTGGTAGGAGGAAGTTTACTTTTTTCTCCCTCCTTTTTAACCAAGAAAGGTATTTTTGTGTGTGTTCTCCTGAGCCCGAGAGGGCAACTTAAAATCATTCAGCCTTGTGGTATGGGTCTACTTTGTTTTTTTATTAAACTAAAAGGGAACTTTCTCTGCTCGCATTAGCAAACTCATTGCATAGTCACTGATGCTATGAGACAGAATAGAGATCACAAATGAGGATTCCTTTTCATGTTACTGAGATGACGTTGGCATATAAAGTTCAAATCTTGGCATGTGGCAAGAGGAAAGAAGGCTCCCCGCTTAAACATTCCACCCATGAGAAAGCACAGCGTATCTTATTGGGGTTCTTTATTCAGTACTGCAAACACAAATGTTGAAAATTCCCTTTCTTGTTCATGAAAAACTGAAACCTTTCATTTATTCAAGGGGAACTCTCCAAAAGTGTCCACGTGTGCATTTCTCTCCCCCTCCTCACTCCTTTGTCCTGAACGAAGAATACAAAGGAACCATCCACTTTGTCTTGTTCCTCTCCTAAAAGAAGCATAAAAATCTCCAACGGTTAGGGGTGGATGAGCTTAAGGAAACAAACTACAGATTTCAAAAAAATCTACTTTCCTGTTTCAGAGCTCTTTTCTGGCCACTTCTTTTTCCTGTTGTGCAATTAGCCCATGCTAAACCCGCTATTGAAATCCTGTTGCTGGGTCTGAGGCAGCACTGGCCAGACAGTGTGTTTGTTGGGGATCTGTGGTTAACTTGAAGTGGGAGCCCACTGGGTGGGCACAGGCTGCTATGCTGGCTTCTTGTTCAGGTCATCACTTGGTTATACCATTGATGCGACAGTTAATGTGAATTCTCAGGGATGATAACGATACTGAGAAAATCAGCTTATTCATGCTGCTGAGCTTCCTTTTAATGGGTGGTAACAGACCAGCATGAAACAGAAATGGTGGCCACTTCCTTTTTAATTCAGGGCCCCTGTCTGGAACTGTCCATTCCTATCTGAATAATCTATTCAACTAAGAATAGAGGAACTAATTTAATTTCTGCAATGCTGCTGGGATCTGCAATAAATCATTTTAAAGAAGATACAGTTGTCTGCAGTTGTCTTGCTTGAGCATGAATAAGTATTTGGAAAATGTAATCCCTTGTGGTAGGTCAGCTATACATGTATTAGGTTTTCAGCTTAGCTGAATGACATTGCTCCTCCTAACAGCACACCCAGGCCCTAAAATGTTCGCAAGGCCATGCTATATACAAATAAGGCAAGCTTTGGGGAAGTGAGCCTTCCTTATATTTATCCTCTTGCTTCTGTTTTGTGTGTTTTTTGCCTCTGGTTTAGACTGTAGGTGGATTCGGTCACCCATTTTTCTGTATATCTGAGCCTGGAATGCATCATCTAATGTCTTCATTTCCTGACTGCTGTTATCTCTGTAAGCAAAAACAGTAGGGAGAAAGGCTTTATTTCTGATTCTAACACTAGCCATACATATAGATGAAATGAACACACTTCCTGGAATGCGTGAAATTTGAAATGCTAAAAATCCCCTATCAAAGCACATTGATGTTCAAGTGGCAAGGAGGCACATCTAGTATCTTTTCCACTTAAGGATCCTAAGTGATCTGTAAAGAAATAGTCAGAAATTTCCTTTATGGTAAAGGGAAGCATAATATAAACAAACATGTAAAGATTATACTTACTGCTACACCGGGGATGATTTGACCCCTTTGTGACTCATTCAGGCCCATTCTTTTGTCTAAGGCAGTGGATATGCATGGAGATGGAGAATAGGTTACCATAATCCTGCAGGGTCCCTGGGAGGGAAGTTAATGTCTCCCCATTATTCCCATGCAGACAAGAATGAGTCTTGAGTTGTTTGTCATTGGTCTTAAGAGGGGTTCCCCTCCTCAAGTACTTAGAAAGTTAGGAATGTTTTGGAGCTTCTAAGGTGCCATTGAAGATTCCATCAGAATAGTAGTCGGTCCACTTACTCCTAGAATCTCTTAGTTGGGAGGGACCTCAGAGGCAGAGTCATAACCAGGAATTATGGCCCTAAGGAAAAGTTGAGTTGTGTGCCCTAGGATAGATGCGTGAGACAACCATGGGGAAGAGAAGGTGAAGTGGGGGCAGAGAGGAAAGTATCCTTCCTGGTCTTGCATTCATACCAGGACATCCCTAGAAAGCAATGGGGTAGGCAGGGGGCAGGCAGGCCCTTCATGGTTCATTTATATTAGGCAAGCCGCAGGGAGGAGGCAAAGGAGATAGGAGTTGGTAGGCATGGTTCATGGCAGTCATTTGAGAAGGGAGCGGCCCCTTGTGGTAGGTAGAAATGCAATGCAGTAGCACAGTACAACACACTTGACCACTGGAGGAAGAAACTGGAAGAAAGGTGCCCAAGAAAATAATTTACACTTCTGGGTACAGTCTTGCAGATAATTCCTGGAAGAAAGTGAAGAGGTAGGAGACAAGGAAGCTCAGCTGTGGCATAGGAGACTAATAGGACTTTTCTGGCGTAATTACATTGGGAAGCACTAGGGTTAGGTTAAAGGAGAGGGGGATTCTTCTGGGTAACCTTTGAGCGAAAGCCTTTAGACAGTAAGTAAGAGGCAGATGTGAGTTGAGTACAATTGTTCTGGGTATTAGAAGAAGGAGTCAGGGGCCAAGGCGATGAGAGTGAGGCAGAGAGGCAGGACCCTGCTGGTAGAAGATAGGCTCCAATAGAGGGGTGGGGCCTTTGCTGGTATAAGGCTAGCAGAGATCCAGGAACTGCCAGAAAGTAGGAAAGACCTCCCCATGCCCCTTCCCTTTGATGATGTGGGTAAAACCCCAGTCACCACACCCTAGTTATAGTTTTGCTCAGAGGCTTTTCACACAAAGGCATCCTCTCTCTACAACATCTTTGACCAATGATCATCCAGCCTGTTTGAAGATATCCAGTATTAGGAATTCACTGTTTCTTAGAGTAACTTATTCTGCTTTTGGATAGCTTTCATTAAGCTTTTCCTTACATCAAGTCTAAATGTGTTTTAGCCACTTCTTCCTATGGCCTCTGGCACCAAGTAGAATGTCTCCTCTACTTGACAACCCTTAGAATACTTAAAGTTAACTCTCATTGTTCTTCTAAGTCTTCTCATCTAGGCTAAACATCTCCAGATCTTCCCGATGATCTTTATGGCTCTCCATTATTCTGGTCACTTTCTTTTGGAGGGGCTGCTTTTAAAATATGGCACCTAGATTTGAACAAATACTCCATAGGAGTATTACCTCCTTCATTCTGGACTCTGTGCTTTTATTAATATAGTAAAGATTACCTTATCTTTATTTTTAAACTTCCATAATAAGTATTGAATTGGCAGTTAGTTAATCAATAAACATTATCAAGTGCCTACTGTGTACCAAGCACTGTGCTAAGCACTAGGGATACAAAAAGATGTAAAAGATAGTCCTTGTCTTCAAGGAGCTCACAATCTAATGGACCATGCAAAGTTCTTTTCGTGCCAATTTTTGGCTTATCTTCTTGTATTGGTGCAGTTGAGTTTTTGAACTCAAGTGCAGGATTTCAGAAATAACCTTACTAAATTTCATCTTATCATATTTAGCTTGATCCTTACCGCTGAGATCTTTTGAATTTCTGGTCATTCAGTGTATTACTTTTGGCTTTGTGTCATATACATATTTTATTTGATGATAAATAATAAATAATTTTATAAGAAATGCTTGTTGATTTAATTAGCCTGCCATCTCTGTCTTCCTATCAGTCATGGATCCTTTTCAAATCTGAGTGAGTTCTTAGTGTTTGGAATCTGTCAACAAGATTCCGGTTATCTCTGAGATACTTACAATGATCCAGCTTCCTAGAATTTTTTTGAAATATGGAGAATCTTCCTAGATTTATTTGAAACTCTTTGGGGAAAGGTTGGAGCTGGTGATAGTAGTAATGATACTAATAATAACTGACATTTATATAGTTAAAAAAAGTTCTCCCTGTCTTAATTCAGTTAATTCTCACAACATCCTTGTGAGGTAAAAGTTATTATTATCACTATTTTAGAGATAAGTTGAGGCTTAGAGAGATTAAGTGGGGTCACGTAGCTGTTGAGTCATTTTTTTTCAGTTGTGTCCAACTCTTTGTGACCCCATTTGGGGTTTTCTTGACAAAGATATTGGAGTGGTTTGCCATTTTTTTCTTCAGCTCATTTTACAGATGAGGAAACTGAGGCAAACAGAGTTGAGTGGCTTGACCAGGGTCATACAGTTATTAAGTATTTGAGGCCAGATTTGACCTTGAGAAGATACATCTTCCTGACTCCAGGCCCAGAGCTCTATCCTCTTCACCACATAGCAGCCCCCAAGTCTAAGTGTCTAAGGAGGGATTTAAATCCTTCTTGAGACCATGCCCTGGGGGTTTTAACCCTTTCATTTCCAGAACTCTCACCCCGATGTCCTATTTGGTGAGGCTTTAATCTGTCCCACTGTTCCTGGTGGGCCCCAGCCACTTCCCAGTCACCTTTTCATCAGTTGCGGTGCGCCATGCTGCTCCCTCTCTACTCCTCCCACTCTCTCCTTGAGAGCAAGATCTGTTTTTTGCCTTTCTTTGTATCCCCTGGACTCTAGTTCTATTACCCATAGCCACTGTTTCTTCCCCCGGGGGCCAATCTTTTTCCTACTGGTTGCGGTTGTGGTTACGTGTGGTTTGTCCTTCATTCTCCAAGAGGACCATGACATCAGGGAGATGATGACATGACTTGCAATTGATTTCAATTTGAGGGAGGGAGGGCTGTGCAAGGTCACCAGCCTCACTTTCTCCTCCAGAGTCATCTGGATCCAGTGGGCAGACATCAATCAGGACAACTGGAGATGGTTCTGGGTGCAGAGGGAGACCTTGGACCTTTTAAGCAAAGGTCTTTTCAGGTTCTCACTTTGACTGAGGCAACACCCATTCAGTGAATAGGCCTCTTTAAATCAAAATGGGAGAGGAAGAGAAACAGTTACTATTTATATTCACTCTGAATCAGGAGGGCACAAAAAATAACCATGAAGTGGTGCTTGGGCAAGGACCTATTGTTGTGCAGTCCATGAGATCCAGAGTGAATTGGGTTTAAAGCTCCAGGTTCTCCTAGGTCTTCCCTTGTCTAGATTAAACACAGTGTATGATACATAGTTGGCACTTAATGAATGCTTGTAGACTTGATTTGACTTTCTAGTTATGGAATCATGAATAAATCAACTCTGCCAGTGGTCCTGGAAAGAGTACTTCAGTTTGTCCTCTATGGGTCCACTTAACCTCCATGTAACTTTCGCCTTCCCTTACTCCTACTTTGCCATATATGTGGTCTTGTTTCAGGACATAAGTGCCTGGAGGACAGGGGCTCTCTTTGCTTTTGTTGTATCTCTAAAGCTTATCAGAATGATTGGCTAAAGTGCTTAATGAATGGTTTTCATTCATTCATTCCATTCTTTCTTTTATAGTTCTCTGGCGTTCTCCAGATCTTCAGATCAAACTTGGACCTGGAGCTATGGACCTTCACAGAGCTGGTTCACAAGCTTAATTGTACCTACAGAGTGATAATGGGAAGAAAATCAAATTCAAAGGAAAGCTTGAGTAGGGTAAATGTTCTCCCCTTTAGTCACCATTAGAATGTGAGCTCCTTGACACTACGGGACTCTTTGTTTTTGTCTTTCTTTGCATCTCCAGTTCTTAGCACAGTGCCTGGCACATAACAAACACTTAACAGAAGCTTGTTGACTTGATTGGCTGACCTGTATGTTTCAGAGTGTCTCAAGGATGGGAGATCCCCCCATCTCTAGTAGTAGTAGTAGAGTTCATTTCATATACCCTGGGTGCTATGGGGGACTTCAGTTTTGTCTTCCTTGAATTCTTGTTATTGCTTAAATTCTAAGTTACCTTGAATCCTATTTATTCTTATAAATTTTTCATGTTAGGAATTTTTTCCTTCAGCTTTTAAAGATTTTGATTTAATCAATTTGTTCGATTTTTGTAAATGCTCTGGTGTTATAGTTTAATTACAGCATTGAGGGCGAGATGCTACTCACTCAGAGATTTCGCATAACTGCAGTTTTTCAAAAATAAGCACAAAAGATGCAGAGATGATACACGTACATTTCAGGAAATGTAGCTGCCATGAGTCTCATCCTGATCCTGGATTTTACTGATACACAGACAACCGAGAGCTGGCTAATTCTGCCCCGAATTTCCCGGAATGACCTACGGCTCTCTTGGCAGCATACTCTTTTACACTAGAAAATAAACAAGTTACTCAGTCGTAATTTACAAGTATAACAACCTGGGGTAAGAAAATTAGATGGATCTATGAATACTCCAACAATAAGCTTAACAGATTCTATGAGTACAAGCTACATTTCCCAAGATGCTTCAGATTCCCACAAAACTGCATGCTTTTGGCACTGGGTGATTGTATCACAAAGATGCCACTTAGGGGAGGAAGAATGGTGGTAACAGAAATTTGTAACCTTGAAGACAAAAGAATGGCCAGGGCAGCATGGAGCTGACTCTGAATAGGACAACAGACAGGGCTTACTGAGAACTATGTGGAGAGAAAACCTGAGAGAGTGGGTACAGACAGTTGTGTGTAGTGACTTTTAATCAGTGATGGAAAGGCTAACTCTACTGAAGACTTTTATCCCTCCCTATAGATAGTCAGAGCATGAATCATAGAGGAACTTGTTTTTCACTTCTCAAGAGTGAAAATGAAATGGTGAGATTGCATTCACTTGCATGTGTCTAAGGCTATTTTCTTGTTATCTTATTGTAGTACATTGTTTATGTTTGGATTAAATGTTTTCCTGATTTGCCCATGCCTTTTGCCTGGGTCCCTGCTAGTACCTTGACAGCTGAATATCTAGGGTGTCTAGTTTTAAACTTCATAGGAACAAACTAGCCAGATGAGGTAAAAGGTCACCAAATATCTCCCCAAGAGAAATGACTAAATAAATTGTGGTATGTGAATGTAATGAAATATTACTCTGTTGAAAAAAAGAAGAATTTGAAGAATACAGGAAAGCATGGAAAGACATATGAACATCTGATGCAAAGTAAAGAAAGAAGAGCCAAGAGAACAATGCATACAATGATGACAATTGTGTAAATGGCAAAAAAAACAACCACCACAAAATAATAAGAAACAAATATTGCAAAATTATAAAGAACAAGTGAGCCCCCAGAGAAAAGATATGAAGATCCTTCTCTGCCTTCCTAGCCCCTTATCAGAGATGGGAGGTCTATGAGTGAGGAGCATTACATTGGCAAATTTATTATTTATTTTTTGTTTTTCCTGATTTCTTTTTTCTTCTTTTTCTTGAAAAAATATTTATCATAAGGGATAGCTCTAGGAGGAGGGAGGAGGAGTCATATGAGGAAAACAAAAGATATCAATAAAATTTATTTTAAAAAGAAAAGAAGTTGTCTCCAAGATTTGAATCTGAATCTGTATTAATTCTAGAGATGAGTGGAAAATAGAAAAAGATGTTTCCACAAGTAAACCAATTAGGAGTGAATAGTGAGGCTGGTATACTACTTGTGTAATAGTCATACCTTATGATTTACTGTTTTTGTTGACATGGACCCCCTCCTCTCTGCCCTGGGAACCGGGGTATGTATGTAGATTTTAGCTTGCATGATGCCACTCCAAATAGTAGTTTATCTTAAGGAGTTTTTAGCCAGCAGTGAAGTAACTCTGGAAGTGAGAATTTGTCCAAATAATTTTTTGAGGCAATGGGGCATACCTGTCATGCAGCCTCCTAACCAAGTTACTTATGTGAGAATTTTAAAACCTAGCAACTACAGGACTGAAAAATGAATTGCCCATGGACACTGGAGATTTACATTGAAGCACCACAGGAAATTTATGTCCTGCTAAAACTCACTTGAATGCAATTACCATCTTATTCCAAACAGACATTGCTATATGATTTCAAAGATTGGTTTGAGTGATTTCTTTTTTGTTTTGTTTGCTCTTCCAGCTATCTTAGAAAAAGTAAATAAGCAGCTCCATAACCATCTTTACATACCTGCCTTTGAGACTGACTTTCTTTGAAAGAATAAAGTTATATATGGTAAACCAAAGATTAATTAATGGAACAATAAAAAGAGAAAGGGCGAGAGGAGTAGTTAGCTGGGGCTTTTATGTGCCAACTAGAAAGGGATCCTTAGCATCTGAGAATGGCGTCCTCATGTACTAGAGTCAAAGAAAGAAGTTGGGAAAATGGTGGTACATTAATTGTGTAGCATCAGTATATTTTTTTTTCAATGGCATAGGATTGGCATTGTGTGAAGTCCTTTCTTCAAATCTTTATTATTCAGTATCCTGACTCCTCCATTCTTACTGAATAAGTTGCCAAATGAGCCAAACTTCATTTCCAACATTAACTACAGAATACCACAGCAAAAATTTAATACGGATGAGAACAGTGAAGTGTTTCCTGTTGATGACAAGTTCCAGTCAATATATTCTTCTAGTAGTTCTAGAACATCGTAAGAGTAATTACTATAACAGATGAATTCTTGAAGTACAGCTATCCTTTTGTGGTGAAATCCCATACAGGAGGGAAATGCCTATTTATATTCAAGGAAAGTATTGCTGTAGAAAGATAATAGAATCATTCCTCCGGAAAGTGCTAAGTCTAATTGACTTTATAATAACTATAGGAAGAATTCTCTTCAAGTGATTTATTTTTATCCTAAGGCATATTTTGATTCAGAGTAAGGAACATATATTTCAACATGATGGAATGGAAAGAGTGCTGAATGTTGAGCCACAGTACCCAAGTTCAAATCTGACCTCTTCTACTTATTAGCTGTATGCCCTTGGGCAAATCACTTTAAATCTCTCGGGCCTCAGTTTCTTTATTTGTAAAATGAAACCTTTGATTAGGTAACCTCTCAGGTCTCTTCTAGATCCTTTTGAATAAATGGCACCAGCTAAATGACTGATGTAGAAAGATAACAAAGTGTCAGATAAAATTTAGGGAAAATGAACTAAAATGAAAGCTGGCATAAGTAGTTTATCTTTCAGACATAGGGGCTTGGAGTACTCTTATGAATCACAGAACTTATTATGAGGCAAAATGTAAAAAATCCCAAAGCCAGCTCCACGTTTCTTTAAAAAAAGCATTTAAAAGAGTGTGATTTGGTCATTTTATTTTCTTTTTGCACCAATACCAGGAATGGTTTGAAATAACCTTATTTACTGAAAATATTTCCATTTATGTCTGAGTTGTTATCTTTCTAAGTGGCCTATTACTGATGCCAGTGGTCTAAGCAATGATAATGTTGCAGCTGTGTAGCTGTTCTAAAGGTAAGCATGGTATTATGAGGCAATTGGAACAGTTATTGATCTTAGAATTGTGTTAGATTGAAGGTTTATTGAGGGAGGGCAGAGAACATGTTGTATTTTTCTTTGTATCTCACCTAGTGCTTGGCAGGGCACACTTCACAATAGGTGCTTAATAAATGTAAAATGGATCCCCTACAATAGCACCTACCTCCCAAAGTGGTTCTGAGGATCAAACGGGATAACAAGTGTAGGGCGTTTAGCACAGTGTCTGGCACCCAGTAAGTGATATATAAATGTTAGCTATTCTTATTAGCAGCAGTAACTCCCAGAGAACTGAGTACAATGCTAGGCACATAATAGGTGTTCAATAAATATTTGTGCATTAATTGAACAAGCCTTTTGTTTAATCAGAAAGCCAGAATGATTTTCAGTGTTCTATCCATCTTCACTTGGTAATACTGAGTCTTAGAGGAGGATTATTCTTAAATATCTTATAATTTCCTCCCATGTTGTACTTCTGTGTTAATGCTAGGAAACTCAGGTAGCATAAATTGGGCATATTGGACAAATGGTAAGAAATGTTAGCAGCAATAATGGAAATTTATCTGAAGGTCGAAAGTACAGCAGGAACAGAAAATTAGAAAGGAAATTCATAAAGTCAGTCGTGATTTTAGGGGCTGGGATGAAAAACAGCATCATAAAACTTCAGCTAATCTATCTACCCATTGGCAAGGCCAGTAATCGCTGTTAAGCTATGCAGGTTGATCCAAAGCTAGTTAAAAGAAAACAAAACAAAATAAAAACTCAAAAAACAACAACAGCCCCCACCCCAACGCCTCCTGACCCTTTTGGTTTTCCTGCTTTCTTAAAGGCAAGACAAACAGACAACCTGTACATTGATTGGGCTGTAGCAGAGGAAGGAGAAAGAGGAACATTCAAAACAGAAAGCTGGGACGGAGATGACCTTTGGATTCTCTTCTTCTTTTTAATCTGTTTTTATTTGTGATTCAGGAAAGAGAGCTTTTCATGTGGTCTCTACCCAAACCCAGAGTAGTATTTTTTTTTTGTTCAGTGTTTTCCTTTCCATTTTTGAATATCTGTGTTGGACAGATGTTATCCTGTGGAAAACACAATACAATATAACACAACAAGGCCAAAAATATCCAAGGATAAAATCTTCCTCCCTAAGTAAGGCTTCTTATGGAATGGGGAAAGAGAAAAACATTCATTTTGTTAACTTGATAAACTGTATCCATAATGAAGCATTTACATACATACAAACACACACACAGATGCTAACCTAGATCATTTTCTCCCATTGGATCAGGGCACAGCAGGTGCTCTATTCACTATAGCCAGTGCATAGTATTTGGGAGAAGACATACATTGTTGTGCAGCTGGGAATGATTTTTAATAGTTTTAGTAATAGTTAATAGTTATGCTAATATTTTAATATTTAATATTCGTAATAGATGGAGGGATGGTTTTGGATCCAGGAAGACCTGCATGCAAGTCTCATCTCTGGACACACAGATGGTTGTGTGACCCTGGGAAAATCTCATGACCTCTCAGTGCACTAGGCAACCCTACATAGCTCAGAAAGTGCTGAGGTGCATGGACAGAATTTCCTTTCCTGGGAGCTCCCTGTAGTGGTGAAGTCACAGACCCAGTCTCTATATCCGCTTGTATTTTTGTGTTTTTTCAGATACATCGATCGTTTCTTTCCAATAGATAGCAAGTCACTTATCGCTGGAGGCAGCAGCATCCACAACATCCGATTCAACTCACTGTAATGGCTACTCATCAAATGCTGTTGATGAATGACAGGTTAAAAGATAAATGACAGTGTCCTTTTTCAATCTTTAGGTGAAAATGGTGTTGTTGTTTGTCTTTTGTTCTCAAAGAAGACCATGACATCAGAAAGGAGATGTCATTATTTGCCAGTGAGTTGGATTTGAGTGAGGCAGGGCCGTGCAAAGTCACCAGCCTCACTTTCTCCTCAGGAGCCACCTGAATCCAGTGACAAGATATGAATTATGAGGATGGGAGTTGACCTGGAATGTAGTGGGAGGCCTTGACCTTTTTGAGCTAAGGTCTTTCCCAGGTCTCAGTTTGTCTGAGGCAATGCCCATTCAGTGCCTAAGGCTAGGTAAAAATGAGGCAAAGAATGGCCTCTTTTACTTAGTCAAGAAAAAGTCAATGTGGGAGGGGAAGACCTTCAGGATTTCTGGCCAAAACAGAAACAATTGCTATTTGCATTCACTCTGAGCCATCAGAATCCAAATCAATGACCAAGTGAGGCTTGGGCTGGGGACCTGCTGTTTCCAATCAATAAGAATTAGAGTGATTTGTGTTTAAGTCATGGTCCATAAAAAGACATCTAGGTGAAAATGGTATATACTTGAGGCAGCTGCTGATGGAGCTTTACTGCATCATTCATTTATTAATTGATTTCATTTATTCACTTTTTTTGAGTGCTTACTGTTTGCATAGCATTACCTGCTATAGGGATATTCAAAAGAGGAAGATTCTTCTTAGGCCTGTCATGTACCAACAGGGGAACAGGGTGCAAGCCTGGCTTTATTTTTCACTTAAAAAAACTAGCTGTGTTCATAGATTTCAATTCTTATTTTTGTCACATAACTTTGAAAGTTATTTTTCGAAATTTCGGCTCTATTTAACCACATTTACCTGGGTTTCCCTCCAATGCTCATACAGTGAATTCCATGGGTTCTTTCTTTCTGGATTTTGAAAACGACTTCCTCACATCCATGTTGCTTTTTGCCAACTTTCCATTTCCAGGCCTCCTTTGTCCTTGCTGACTCAAACCATTCTTTCCAGGAATGGTGAAGCATATTAATTGCAAAACAATGTTGGAAAATAGTGTGGCATGCACAAGAAGATTTCTGTTTTGCATGAGAATGGATAAATCCTTTCTCCACATTTCTTTTCTCGTTAGAAAAGGGCTGGGGGAAGGGAGAGGAAGAATTAAAATCTAACTTATATAGATATACACACATACATATAGGTCTATGTATACACACATATGTATATATACATATATACAAACATATATAATATATACACATGTATATGTGTATGTATATATACACACTTACATATTATACCTATGTATGTATATGCATACCTACATATACATAGATACACATGCACACATACACACATGCACACATTTATACATATACACACACACATATATAATCGGTGACATAGGTAGCACGGTGGATAGAGTGCTGGGGTTGGAGTTAGGAAGACTCATCTCCTTGAGTTCAAATCTGACCTCAGACCCTTCATGGCTGTGTGACTCTGGGCAAGTCACTCGACCCTGTTTGCTTCAATTTCCTCATCTGTAAAATGAGACAGAGGAGGAAATGGAAAACCACTCTAGTATCTTTGTCAAGAAAACTCAGAAAGCGGTCACGAAGAGTCGGAAATGACTGAACACACAGACACGCACAGAGACACACACACATAGACACACTTTTTTTTGTATGAGGTGAGGATTCCATACCATTCCTTGGCCGCTGTTCTGACATTGGTAGTCTTAAATTGCTGCTTCAGAGTAACTGCGGCACTGAGAATTTAAGGTCACACAGTGTTGCACAGATAGCACATAGCAGAAAAAAGCCCTAAGCTCAGGTCTTCCCTGACTCTAAGGCCAGCTTGCCATATTCCTTCTTTTCATACTATATTTTTGTCTCCTTCATATTGGATGTATTTTTCTGAAAACTTCAAGTTTAACATCTTGTTTCAATTCATCATGGCAGAGTGGATAGAGAGCTTGTTGCCAATCTAGGGAGACCTGAGCTCAAGTGTGATCTTTGACCCAGCCTAGCTTTGTGACTCTGGGAAGGTCACTAAACAGAGAGCTGTGCTAAGTAACTTATAATCTCTAAATTACAGAGCAGGTGCCATATCAATGGTCCAGTCCCTATCCCTTTAACACTAGAGAGTATTAAGAGAAGGCTTATCAGGAAAGTAAGGATTTCAGCGATCATCATACCAGGAATCTTTGAAGGAACAAGTTCACCTCAAGGTTAACTTGAGGAAAAGAAACTTTAGGGAAGGCATGATTTCAGTCTTTAAATATCTGAAGTACTATCATGTGGAAGAGGGAGTGTATGTTTTCAGGGTTGCTCTAGAAGATGTAATTATAGTGAATAGAAGGAAATTATAGAGGCACATTTCATTTTAGTATAAGGAAGAACTTTCTAATGATTAGAGCTGTACAAAAATTTGAATAGGTTATCTCGTGAAATGGTGAGCTCCCTGTCACTGAAAGTATCCAAGTAGAGGTTAAACTTGTCAGAGATGCTTCAGGAGGTTGAGATTGGATGACTTCTGTTAGCATAGTGTCAAAGGCAATTAATGGGCAGGAAAGAAGCAATTTTGGCCTATAGCCAAAGGAATACATCAAGTTGCTCTCTATGACAATCTATAAAAAGACAACTTGGTAAGTGGAACCAACTGGATTTTGGGGAACCCTGATATGAAGCCTGTTATAGGAGTAGGGCAGGGCAGGAAGGTGCTGACAATATTGTTGGTCAACAAATGTGAGAATCTGTAAATCGGTACCACTTTTGAAATTTGACATTCATTTATATGGAAAGGTTTTGCTAATGTTGTTAGTTGGAGAGGAGTAAGAGACAGTGGTGAGTGGGTGTGGGGATCATAGATAAAGTCTAAAGTCTCTTTGGACAGTCCTGAGGTGACTCTTAAAATATAGTAAAGAACACTACCTTTATGCAGCCACAGTCCGTTAATAGTAGATGAACCGTTCTTGCTGGATTTTCAATGAAATATATGAACAGCTGGTTCTTGTAAGAGTTCTAATGTAGCTAGCCAGCAGGACAAATGAAAAGTTGCAGGGCTGTGGGTGGGGGTGGGGGAGAGAAACAAAAAGTGGGGGGCGAGAAAAATTGTATGAGAAATACACATTGTGTTGGACTGAGCAGAAAGAAACAACTAGGGAGAATATAAAAGGGAAAAGAAAGAGAGATATGTTATGGATGCAAACAGATCGTATAATGGAAGACAGAATTAGAGAAACACAATCATCTTCAAGAGATAAAGAGGAAGAGAAGAAATGGAAACAGGCATAATCTTGTTTAGTCTAAAATATAGCTAAGAACCAGCTGCTCGTTTCTCTGTTCCTCAATTTTTCCCTCTGTAAGATGAGAATCAAATTACAATAAAAAACTCTGCTATGTTGATAGTTTCGTCAGAGTGAAGACTCTAGATGCTGGAATTTCTGCTGGTTGCCCCCTCTCTAGGAGCCAAATAAACCTCCATCAAAGAACTAGGTTGAATAACAACAGCGTCAGTAATCTTTGAAAGAGATCTGAATTTTTTTAAAAGCAAAGTTGAAGTTTCTGAGCTTCTCTGAGGTCAATAAACCTGGAGAAAAAGATATCTTTTCCCCCAAGCTTCATATAGATGGAATGTAAGAACTTCAGATATTCATGAGAAATAGTAGGAGTTTAATAAAAGATAATGTTTGATTTGAAACATATGTGGTTCTAAAAAAAATAAAGAAGGCATTTGTAAAGATTTTTCTTTTCTCTGATCATTCTGGTGATTTCACTGGGGTCCTAAGGATCTTTTTTTTTTAATCAATGGTTTTCAGCTCTGAATATGCAACTTGGGGAGTTGCCTGATTCACTGGAGCTTGCCCCAGGTCTCACAGTCAGTTTATGTTAGAGATGGGGACTGGAATTCATCACCTTTTATATTGAAAGTCATTTAGTTTGATGGCAGTAGCTAGATAGCATATATCTGTACGTGAAGAAGACTCTGTAACCTGCCCTGTTATCTCAGTCAAACTGAAACCTGTTAAAGACATTAGCTTAAAAAGGCCAAGGTCTTCCACTGCATCCTGGGCCAGCTTCAGTCATCCTGATCTTATATCTTGCCACTGGACCCAGATGGTTCTAGGCTGGTGACTTTGCACAGCCCTCCCTCCCTCCAATCCAATTCACTTACATGTCATGGCATCACCTGGTTCCCTTTGAGAAGAAAGAACAAACAATGATAACAACATGCCCTAAGGTAGAAAGCACTGATAGAATACCTTGTGATTTTGGGTGATTCTTTTCCTGGAACACTAAAAAATTATGGGATGACAAAGGGAAAATTCACACTTGAATGATTTTTGCTTTTGATCAGGACTCAGATGATGGTATTTCTAACCAAGCCCGTATGAAACAGACAGGGGTGGTGGTATGATAAAAGAAGCAACCACTTCCTCCCTATTTTTCCAGGCCATCTGGGCAGGCTGTGGCAGGAGGGGGGTGGGCTGGTGGGCTGCCACAGTTAGATCTGTGGCTTGAGGGAGAAGATTTCTCTTTTGCCCTCTTCCCAGTTCTCAGACTCAGTGCCTGCTGTGTTGATAAGGAAGCCTTTCAGTTTCCACTAACACATAACAGCTGAGCTGGTGTCTAGCTCCCTTTTTTATGGTTGGGGAGGAGACGTTAAACCATCCAAAGAGCTAGATGCTGTTAGGTCTGAAATACTGTCCTATTACTTGGACTTTGTGGCTCCTACCTCTTCTCACTTTAAAGTTTCGTAGGATCATACTTTTATAGCTGGAAAGGAACTTAGAAGTCATTCATTTTACAGATGAGGAAATGAAATCATAGAGATATTAAGTCAGTTGCCCAGGGCCACATAGCTAGTAAAGGTCTGAGGCAGAATTTGAGTACAAGTCTTAGCTACTTCAACTTACTGCAACCCCTTAGCCCCAGCACAGAGTTTGTCCATGATACTACCCTGGGGTTTCCATCCTAATCATTTGGAATACAAGATCATAGGTTCTTATATTTAAAGCTAAAAGAAGGGCATTACATATGACATTCTCATTTTAGGGATGAAGATACTATGGCTGAGGGTCTGTTTTTCTTAACTGGGGAAGGAATATACTATGTTGATGTGGTGTTAGATGAGAGGAAAAACACATTAGAATATTAATGTGTTTTTTTACCCTTCTATTTGCAGGGTTATTATTTTGCCCACATCAAGGTGGGGTAGCTTTTTAAATTGAAGATTTGAAGGAGCTAAAATAATTCTTAAGTTTTGAGCTTACAAAGAGAAAGCACTGGAATGCAGTTTCAAGGTGGCCTGTGGAACATCCTTTAAAGGCTTTCCAAAGAAATGACTAATCAGCTATTTTTTTTTGGTGCTGGGGAAGGGCCATGGATTAAAAAAAAATTTCCTTCACGAAACTGAACTAGACAACCACCGGAGGTGGTTTTATGATTCTATGAGAAGTCCCTCTTGGCTTTCAACATACCAGAGTTTCTACTACTCCTAGAAAATAAAGAAACAAAAGAACAAATGATTATAAGGATAATCTTAATAATCCTTGATTTAATTTATAGAAACTAGTCTTTTTAATAATCACTGGCCTGGGGTGGAGCCAAGATATCAGAATAGAGAAAGCAGCCAAGCTATCCCAACATTCTTCTCTAAAGAATTTAAAAATAATGCCTCAACTTGAATTCTGGAGTAACAGAGCCAACAAAAGGTCATGGTGAGACATTTTTTCCAGCCCAAGACAACTTAGGAAGTTGGAAGGAGAAGTCTGTGACATTACAAGGGGTCCTGGCCTGGACCACACTTGATGGTAACAATAGCTGTGGGCTTGGAAGTAACAACAGCAGCAGCAGCTTCTGGAGCTCTTAAGCTAGAGACAGTAGGGAGATCAGATAACTCAGAGAGACTACAGGGAACCTTTGTGTTAGCACTGAGTGCAGGAGAGGGTGCCGTTTGGCAACTCCATTGCCTATACATATTGCCAGGTCGCAGCTCCAAGGAGAAGAGGAGTACTTGCCATCCCAAGGGAATCAGGGCCCCAAGGATCAGTTTTGCTTCTGGTTGCAATGGAGCAGTAACCACACCTCTCCCCAGAAGCATTGAGAACTTCCAAACCCCCACAACTAGCTCTGAAAACAGCAGTGTGAAAGTTCATGAAGCTCAGGACATTGCTTCTCTAACCCCACTCCCCACCCGCCAACTTTAACATAAAATTCGAAGTCAAGAAATAGACTGGAAAAATGAGCAAACAATTAAAAAACCCCCAAATAACCATAAAAACCTACTATGCTGACAGGGAAGATCAAGATAAAAACTCAGAAGACAGCAATGATAAAACAGTTATAAATAAAGCCTCAAAAAATGTGAATTGATCACAAGCCCAACAGAAATTCCCAGAAGAGCTAAAAAATAATTTTTTGAATTAGAGTGATAGAGGAAGAATTGGAAAAAAAGAAGTGAGAGTGACACAAGAAAATAATGAAAAGACAATTAAGGAGACAAGATGGCAGAGTAGGAGCAGGACTTTACATGAGCTATCCCAAATTCTCCTCCAAATAATTTTAAAATAAAGCCTCAAAATTAATTCTAGAGCAGGAGAACCAACAAAAGTTCAGGTGAGACAGTTTCCCAGTCCAAGACAATGTGGGATGTCAGCAAGAAAGGTCTGCCTCACCAGGGTGGTGGTTGACTGGAGTGCAGTATAGGCCATGTTGAAGCATCACCAGTAGGCCTTGGAGGTAGCTACATTTATGGCAGCAACAGCTTTGGGAGCTCTCAGCCCACAGATGGCAAGGGGGTTGCACAACTGGTCAGAAAGGGATTAGAGCAAAACCTTTGCTGGCCCTGGGTTCAGGACCTGTTGAATTGTCCATACAAGGTTCCAGATTGCAGTCCCAGGGCAAAGAGAAGCACTAGTGCATGCAGCTACAGGGAAGTAGAGGCCCTGGTCACAGTTCTAGGGCAGAGAAGAGTGCATGTGATCACTCACAAGGGAATAGGAACTCTGGTTCAATTCTCAGGCAGAAAGGAACACTAGTGATTGTGGCTTCAGAAGAGTAGGGAACCCAGTCATAGTTCTAAGGCCAAGAAGAGGACTAGCATTTGTGACTACAGGGGAACAAGGTATGTTCCTGGGAAAAAACCAGAGCACAGGCCAGGAGAGCAGTGACTACACCTTTACTTAGATGATACTATCTTGGAAGCATGAAAAACCTATAAACTCTCTGAACCAACTCTGAAGATAGTAGTATGAAAAATGCAAAGCTTGGGACACTGCACCCACCACCTTGGGAACAAAGGCCAACTTTAACATAAAGTTAAAAGTCAAGAAATAGACTGGGAAAATGAGAAAACAACAACAACAACAACAAAAGAACCCGACTATAAAAAATTGCTATGATGACAGGGAAGATAAAGACACAAACTTCAAAGACAATGCTGTGAAAACATCTATAAGTGAAACCTCAAAGAAAAATGTGAATTGGAAAAAGCCCAACAAGAATTCATGGAATAACTCAAAAAGTATTTTAAAAATCAAATAAGGCAGATAGAAGAAAAATTGGGAAATAAAATGCAAGAAAATTATGAAAAGAGAGTTAAGAGCTTGGTAAAAGAGGGGCCAAAACATACTGAAGAAAATAACACCTTGAAAACTAGAATTGGGGGGGCACACTCATTGAAAAGGTATTAGTGGGGGGCAGAGCCAAGATGGCAGCTGGAAAGCAGGGACTAGCATGAGCTCCCCTCGGAGGCCCTCCAAAAACCTATAAAAAATGGCTCTGAACCAATTCTAGAACTGCAGAACCCACAAAACAGCAGAGGGAAGCAGAGCTCCAGCCCAGGACAGCCTGGATGGTCTCTGGGTGAGGTCTATCCCACATGGAGTTGGGAGCTGGGAGTTGGGAGTTGGGAGCTGGGAGCTGGGAGCGGAGCAGAGCAGAGCCCAGCCGGAGCGGCTCAGACCAACCAGACCAGGAGCTGGGCAGAGCGGGCCCTAGCGCCCTGAATCAGTGAGCTGCAGCAGTTACCAGACTTCTCAACCCACAGACACCAAAGACAGCGGAGAAGGTTAGTGGGAAAAGCTGCGGGAGTGGAAGGAGTTTGCCGTTCAGCCACTGTCCCTGGGGCAGCTACAGCTGCTGTTGCTTCCGGCCCCAGGCCCACCTGGTGGGAGGAATTAAGTGGCAGATCAGACCAGTAGTGCAGAGCCTGCTGAAGATCTAAGCCCAGTCCAGGTTGGGGGTTCTTGGGGAAGGAGGA
This sequence comes from Trichosurus vulpecula, assembly GCF_011100635.1. Classification (NCBI taxonomy): domain Eukaryota; kingdom Metazoa; phylum Chordata; class Mammalia; order Diprotodontia; family Phalangeridae; genus Trichosurus; species Trichosurus vulpecula. The sequence continues at coordinate 338,836,762 of NC_050576.1, read as the reverse complement.
GTGCTGGTGTGGCAGAGCTGGCGCATCCCCCCCAAACGTGGAACATAGAACTCTTTAGTCTACAAGCAGTCATACCTCGCTGAAAAACTCAAGGGTCAAGTTAGTTGGTTGGGAATATGGCCAGGCAGTGAAAACACACCCAGATTCAGTCTCAGACTTTGGATTCTTTCTTTGGTGACAAAGAAGACCAAAACATACAGCCTAAAGAAGTCAACAAAGTGCAAGAGCCTACACCAAGAGCCTCCAAGAAAAACATGAAGTGGTCCCAGGCCATGGAAGAGCTCAAAAAGGATTTGGAAAAGCCAGTTAGAGAAGTAGAGGAAAAATTGGGAAGAGAAATGAGAAGGATGCAAGAAAACCATGAAAAACAAGTCAATGACTTGCTAAAGGAGACCCCAAAAAATACTGAAAAATACACTGAAGAAAACAACACCTTAAAAAATAGACTAGCTCAAATGGGAAAAGAACTCCAAAAAGCCAATGAGGAGAAGAATGCTTTGAAAGGCAGAATTAGCCAAATGGAAAAGGAGATCCAACGGACCACTGAAGAAAATACTACCTTAAAAATTAGATTGGAGCAAGTGGAAGCTAGTGACTTGATGAGAAATCAAGATATTATAAAACAGAACCAAAGGAATGAAAAAATGGAAGACAATGTGAAATATCTCATTGGAAAAACCACTGACCTGGAAAATAGATCCAGGAGAGATAATTTAAAAATTATTGGACTACCTGAAAGCCATGATCAAAAAAAGATCCTAGATATCATCTTTCAAGAAATTATCAAGGAGAACTGCCCTGATATTCTAGAGCCACAGGGCAAAATAGAAATTGAAAGAATCCATCAATCGCCTCCTCAAATAGACCCCCGAAAGAAATCTCCTAGGAATATTGTTGCCAAATTCCAGAGCTCCCAGATCAAGGAGAAAATACTGCAAGCAGCCAGAAAGAAACAATTTGAATATTGTGGAAACATAATCAGAATAATACGAGATCTAGCAGCTTCTACATTAAGAGATCGAAGGGCTTGGAATACGATATTCCAGAGGTCAATGGAGCTAGGATTAAAACCAAGAATCACCTACCCAGCAAAACTGAGTATCATGCTCCAAGGCAAAATATAGACTTTCAATAAAATAGAGCACTTTCAAGCTTTCTCAGTGAAAAGACCAGAGCTGAATAGAAAATTTGACTTTCAAATACAAGAATCAAGAGAAGCATGAAAAGGTAAACAAGAAAGAGAAATCATAAGGGACTTACTAAAGTTGAACTATTTTTTTTACATTCCTACATAGAAAGATGATGTGTATGATTCATGAGACCTCAATATCATAGTAGCTGAAAGGAATATGCATATATATATATGCTTATGTATATATATGTGAATGTGCATGTATGTGTATATATATATATATATATATATATATATATATATAGAGAGAGAGAGAGAGAGAGAGAGAGAGAGAGAGAGAGAGAGAGAGAGTGCGAGCGTGAGCGGACACAGGGTGAGTTGAAGATGAAGGGAAGATATCTAAAAGAATTAAAATCAAATTAAGGGATGAGAGAGGAATATATTGAGAGAGGGAGACAGGGAGAGATAGAATGGGGTGGATTATCTCGCATAAAGGTGGCAAGAGGAAGCAGTTCTGTGGGAGGAGGGGAGAGGGCAGGTTAGGGGGGAATGAGTGAATCTTGCTCTCATCAAATTTGGCCTGAGGAGGGAATACCATACATACTCAATTGGGTATCTTACCCCACAGGAAAGAAGATAACAAAGGGGGGGGATGATGGAGGGGAGGGCCGATGGGGGTGGAGGTGATCAAAAACCAACACTTTGGAAAGGGGACAGGGTCAAGGGAGAAAATTCAATAAAGGGGGATGGGTTGGGAAGGAGCAAAATATAGTTAGCCTTTCACAACATGAGTATTGTGGAAGGGTTATACATAATGATACACATTTGGCCTATGTTGAATTGCTTGACTTCTTAGGGACGGTGGGTGGGAAGGGAAGAGGGGAGAGAATTTGGAACTCAAAGTTTTAAACACAGATGTTCAAAAACGAACAAAAAAAGTTTTTTCATGCAACTAGAAAATAAGATACACAGGCAATGGGGCGTAGAAATTTATCATTCCCTACAAGAAAGGAAGGGAAAAGGGTATGGGAGGGGAGTGGGGTGACAGAAGGGAGGGCTGAATGGGGAACACGGCAACCAGAATATCTGTCACCTTGGGGGGGGGATGGTAGAAATGGGGAGAAAATTTGTAAGTCAAACTCTGGTGAAAATCAATGCTGAAAACTAAATATGTTAAATAAATAAATTTTAAAAAAAAACCACAAAAAAACCCAGAATTGACCAAATGGTAAAAGAGGCACAAAAATTAACTAAAAAGTCCTTAAAGAGTATAATTGACCAAATGGAAAATAGAAGAAAATGTGAAATATCTTATTGGAAAAAAAAACTGACCTGGAATATATATCCAGGATAGATAACTTAAGAATTATTGGACTACCTGAAAACCATGATCAAAAAAGGAGCCTAGACATTTTAAAGTTGTCCTGATATCCTAGAACCAGAGGATAATATAGAAATTGAAAAAAATCCATTGATTACCTCCTGAAAGATATCCCCAAATTAAAACTCCCAGGAATATCATAGCCAAATTCCAGAACCCTGTCTCTGGAGAAAATATTGCAAGCAGTTAAAAAGCAGCAGTTCAAGTATTGTGAAAGACTATGCAACTGTGCATACTCTTTGACCCAGCAATACCACTGCTAGGTCTGTATCTCAAAGAAAAGGGAAAAGGACCTATATGTACAAAACTATTTTTAGGAGCTCTTTCTGTGGTGGCAAAGAATTGGAAATCGAGCGGATGCCCATCAGTTGGGGAATGGCTGAACAAGCTGTGGTATATGAATGTAATGGAATACTGTTGTGCTATAAGAAATGATGAGCAGGCAGATTTTTAGAAAAACCTGGAAAGACTTATATGAACTGGTGTAAAATGAAGCAAGCAGAATCAGGAGAACCTTGTACACAGTTAACAGCAATGATATAACAATGATCAAATGATAGTCACTCTGATCAAGACAGTGATCCAAGACAATTCCAAAGAACTTATGATGAAAAAATGCTATCCACCTTCAGAGAGAGAGAACTAATGATCTGTGAGTGCAGATGGAAGCATACTTTTTCACTTTTTCCTTTTTTTGCTATATGTCTAATATGTAAACATGTTTTGTATAACTTTATGTGTATAATTTTTTCCTCCTTATTGGTTGAGGAAGGGCAGGAAAGGATTTGTAAGTCAAAATATTTTTAAAAAAATCAACATTAGAAAGAAAGGAAGGAAGGAACTAAGAAACGAAGAAAGAAAAAGAAAAAAAGAAAGAAAAAATAAAAACTTTGCTCAGGGAGAAAAAAGCCCACTTACTAGACTGATATTATTCTGTATAGAACTATTGGTTTAGTTTTTCTATAATGGTCTTTGACTAACCTCTAAAACATTTGTCTGAAAACATATGCATATTTTCTTTAGAATATTAAATAATTATTGATTTTTTGTTTCAGTATTGAACATTCCAAGATAAACTCTGTAGTATCTTCAACTCAACTGTGATTTCACATTTTTAAGATTCATATTTTCTAAGGATTTTCAAATACATTCTTTGATATTATCATTTTCCCCGTAGGTTTATTTATTCATGTTCATATTCTCTTCACATTATTTCTGTTTAGCTTAGAATTTAAATAGCAACAGTAATGACTTCTTTGGTATTTATCATGTGCTTTTCCTTTCCCGTGTTATTGAATTAGATTCTCTGCCTTTAGGACCTTATATGTAAATTTTAAACACTCATTTTCCCTCAAGGGAACATTTCTTTTGTTTCTAAGTAGGTTTCTCTTTTCTTATTTCATTCATGTGTCTCTTTTTATAAAACACTATATAAGTGTGAGATCAGTATTTCTCTTGTTACTACTTCAGATAATTCACCAGATCTGTGATTCCATTGATGTGGGTACTCTACTTTCTTCACTAGTATAGATCAAAAACCACCTACTGTGGCCAAAAAGCCTCTTCACTTGGTGGTCAACTTGCTGTCTTTGAGTCCCTCTGAACTTAACTGCACTTGTCCTCTGACAATAACCAAATATTCCCCTGTCAAGACATGGTAAAAGTCTTTCCAGTTTGGCGGAATCTGGCAGGACTTTTATTTCACTAGTACTCCTGTTGAAAGCCTGTGGTCACTTCTATACCCAGATAGGAAAAGGACTTTAATAGGTGTGTGTGTGTGTGTGTATGTGTGTGTTTGTACAATTCTAGAAAACTCATGTATTTTTTAATTGCATTCACATTTTCAATTATACTTAATGTTTTTTTGCTCCATAATTCAGGTTTAAAAAAAAATGAAAGAACTTTTTGGCATTTTGGTGAAACTTATGGATTAAAGTTTTTAAATGCATAAAATTAGGGGTGTGTGTATACATATGTGTGTATATATATAGACACACACACATACATACACACATATATAATTACATTGAAATGTTATCTATGTATCTATCCTAGCATGCATGTAAGCATGTATGTATCTACCTATCTATTTAAACAAAATTGGGTTAGGTGTATGGCACATGCAGGTAATTGGAAGGCTGGTGAATCATCTGACCTTAGAAGTTCTGACTTGTAGTAGGGCTAAAACTAATTGGGTGTCAGCACTAAAGATTGCCAACATGATGAGGCCCTGGGATCGGGGCCTGGAGGCAGTGGGACTGTCTTGTGACTGTCAGTCCTATTGCCAGCTTGTACAAGATAAGGAAATCCAGTCTCAAAACAACATTGGCCACAACAAAACCTAAATTAAGGTTAATAACTCCTGATTTAATTGATTAGGTTGACCATATGATAATCTTATTTTCCTGTTAAGATAACTCAAGACTTTGAACCTTACTATTTAGAAAAATCATAATACTCAGGCTTGCAGACCAGTAATTTTGAAAACTGAAAGTTTTAGAACAAGGAATAAAACAAAGGAAGAGTATTCTATAGGATGTTCTGAAGGGCCCTTTGATATGTAAACTTATTCAAATTTTCGTCCTTCTTTTCTTGCTTCCTTGAGTCTTTATTATATACAAAGAACTTAACGTGATCCGAAGGTCATTAGGACAGTGTCTGCCCTCAAAGAATTTACAGATTACTAGTTCCTCATGCTTCCTCTTCCCTTCTACCTTTGCAGCCTTGTCAATGGTCTTTCCCTTATCTTTCTGGTCAAGTAATGCCACTCAAGGAATTGACTCAGTGAGAAAGTGAATGAAATTCACTTGAAATTCACAGAGAAACTACTGTTTATTTTAGTAATACAAAATGCTACAAAGCAGATGTGTAGTCTTGGAATAACTCTTTAAAATATAGATTTGGGGTCTAGTCTGATTTCTTGGGGTTTCAAACTTACCTTCAAGTTTTTGTAAAGATGTTGAGAGGTGGTCTCAGGGTAGTGAAGAAAGTCAAAGAGAGAGCTCCTCCCCATAGCTGTAGTCCTGAGTGTGGCAATCACTTCATTGTGGCAGGATCCGATTTATCCCCACTTTAAAGAAGTAAACTGAGAGCCAGAGAAGCAAACTGATTTAGTAATAGTGTTTTGGAGTTGAGAGGGATGCCGAAAATCATTTCATCTAACCACATTCGCTCAAAGATTACTGGATTATTTGGAGCCAAAGGACCTGAATTCAAATCCTGACTGTTACTTCCTACCTTTGTGATCTTGAGCAAGTCATTCAGCTTTTTGGAGACTTAGTTTCTTCATCTGTCAAACAAGAGGACTAAATTAGATGACCTCTAGTTTTTAAATCTAAATTTATGATCCTAAGCCCTAGGGGTATGGATCAAGTTGAGGAAGCCCATAGCCACTGTCCAGGGTGCTAACTGAATTTGTGATCCTGTGACTGAGTGGTACCTGTTCCAAATCTCATATTTTTGAGACTATCTGAATGGAAACACACACATGTAAATATGTCATTTTCACATGTCATAGAGTGTGTGAGATACTTGAAGTCAGGCACATATATGTTTTCTCCCTTATTTAGAATGTAGTGCCTAGAATGGTAGGAGTGTTAACTGAAACTATTTGATGACTGTTTTGAGTTAAAGTGTGTATGCATACACACTGGCTTGTATATACTTATTCGCATTACCAGCTGTTGCCCCCCAAATCCCAAGATTTCCCACTTTTGTCACACAATTTCCTATTCTTTGAATATTGAACTCTCACATCTCTTCTGTTAAAATCTTACCTACTAGATTTCAATTAGCAGCCACGTGGGTGAAGGAGTTTTGCCATCTAGGGTGTGTATAAGCAGACACAAAAAGGAAAAGAAGCATCATTTGTATTTAGAGAATGCTGAGTGGTATGGTTTAACAGAGTCTGTTTTTCCTTTTTATTTTTTTTAATGAATACTTCCCCAACCATTTATTTTGTTAAATATTTCCCAATTACATTTTAATCTGGTTCTGGCTGCACAGGCCCCTGTGTTTGACCCTTCTGGTATAGTGGATACAGGAATGGGTGGATGAGAACTATTTGTTCTAATGGCCACGAATGTAGCTGAAGCAGGCACTGTGGAGGGCTTACAGCTTAGTTAGACATTGAAGATAACAAGGTCATCCACTAAATCCCAGGCCATCGCCAGTCATCCTGACTTTTGTCTTGCCACTGGACTTCAATGACTCTGGAGGAGATAGTGAGGCTGATTGTTGTCAGCCCTCTGCCTCACTTAAATCCAATTCACCTATGAGTCAAGACATCATCCTGTGATGTCATAGGTCTTCTTCAAAGACAAAGAACAAACAAGAACAAGAAGAACAATGATTTCTCTGAGAATTGCCTTTCTATGAAGGGTACGTTAACATCCTAAACTCTGGGTATCTTTTTCAATGACGAATTATTTTTGTTTGATATTCTTTTTATCTTCTACCTATTTTTGCATGTGCTATAGTGGATAAGAACACTACACTTAAAGTCAAAAAACTTGGGTTTAACTCCCAGATTTGCCATCTAAATATATAGTCAGTTCACTTAGTTTTCCTATTGGCTAATATACAGATAATTATACTTGTATTTTCTGTCTTATGGAATGATTGTCAGGGTCAAATTAAATTGAATATGCCAAATATTTTGTAAAAATAAAGTTCTCTACTGATGTCGGGTATTATCTACTATTATTGCTCCTATTAAAGACTTGTGATTTCATTGATAAGGGAACTCTTCTCTACCAACCCAAATCACCACTTATAGTGATTTATACTTTTCCTTCTTCTTTTGCTCCCTCCCAATACCTTTGAGTTTTATATCACATTCACTTCCCAATATATTCTTCCCTTTCCCTTGTAACAAAGATAAAAAAGAAAAAAAGTTCAGTGAAATCAGACAATATATCAACTCTGTTTGCTATTATGTATAATATTTCATACCTGCAATCTTCCAATTCTGCAATGGAGGGAGAGAGGCACATTTTATCAACTCTTCTATGGAGCCAAGCTTGGTCAGTATAATGTCAATTAGTTAGGCTACATGCATTTATTCAGTGCCTATTACGTGCCAGAAACTATGGTTAGCACTGGAATTTTCACTTTTGTTTTTATCTTTCATTAAATTTACACTGTGGGAATCATTTAAATTGCTTTCTTGGCTATTTACTTGACTCTGCATCAATTCATATATGTCTTCCTATGTTTCTCTGAATTCTTTGCAATTATCACTTCTTATAGTACAACATTCCATTCATATAACACAACTTGTTTAACTATTCTCCAAGCATAGAACACTTGCTTTCTTTTCAGTTTTTTCCTAACTCATAGCCTTAAAAGGAATTTTATTGAGTGTCAAAATGATGAAATGATTTGTCCACAGGGCACATAGCTGGGAAATTTGTCAGAGGCAGAATTTGAACCCAGTTTATACTGATTGAAAGCTCAGGATTCTATGCATTAAACCACACTACTTCTCTAACTAGAAGTCTAAAGAACAATGGTAAATAAAACTATTGGGTTTTATAAAAGTCCATCAATCAGTGGCGTTTCTCAAAATCCTTTGGATTTTTCTGAACCCTTTCCCTCAAAGTCACCCCTTCAATAAACTGCTCAATAAAAAGAGCAGTTGGAAATGATTGATGCAGGGAATATATTAGAAAAGGCACTGATAGAGCTGGGAGTGATTCAAGTTATAGTATGACAGTTTTTCAGTCTGATTCTGAATGGAATTAAAGGTCACAATAAATGTCCATAATAAACAGTGCAAAGAATGATGGATTTGAAGTCAGAGTACTTGGGTTTGAGTTTTGAGCTCTCCAACTATGGTAATCCAAAGATGTTTTTTCAATCTAGCTTAGTGTCTCAGGGTGTCTTTGCTTTGAGGAGGTGTGACCCTCTCTCCTCCTTCTTCATTCCATTGACCTGGCCCCTCCCTGAAACCTCTCATATTGAACATCTTCCTTGTTGGAAACTTCCAACTTCGTAATTAATTGACATTCACTGACCGAAACATTGAAGGTAGAAACCACTTAGACCCAAGCCAGAGAGGGATCCCTATTCCTCTTTATAAAATACCTAGCCATCTTCCCCATGGCTGAACTAGTAGGCTATATGAAATGCAACTCATTTATTCTGACCCCAGGCTGGGAGGAGCTGTGGGAACTTGGCATCACCAGGCTGTTGGGTACAGGTGGAGTCTTTTCCTCTGCCATTGCTTTGAGATCAACTCAACAAGGGCCTCACTTGCACATTGACTAATAAATTATAGCTGTATCCTGCTCTTCCAGAGATCTGCTTGTGTCCTATAATCATTTTTGTTCTTGTTATCACTCAATCCATAAGCAATTATTACGCAGCAACCGTGTGCTAGGCACTATGCCAAGTATTGGGGGTACAAAGACAGAAATGACAATCCCTGCCCTCCAGAGGGTTATATTTTGTCATTCTATGTGATCCTGATGTCGCTTTGCTCTCTTCCCGCGTGCAGCTCCTGCCATCACTATCTTTAATATTTGCTTCCTCATAGACATTAAAAATGTGCCAAATAAAGGCTATTGCTTTCAGTATCATCATGATTTCTTTTTTTCACAGAAATCTCCAAGTTGCCCAAAAGTAAGCAAAATTGATTGCCACATCCATTTACAAGCTAGGTGAAATTGGGCAAGATTTTTAACCTCAGTTTACTCATTTGTAAAATTGTGGTAGTAAGACTACCTGTTTCATGGGGTTACTGTGAAGAAAGGGTTTTGCGAAATACTTAGTAAGCCAGAGCTATTATTTAGGCATCTTTAGAAACTGCCTGAAAAATAACCAGGTGATTTTGTGTAGACGAGATAGGGTATTTTAATGACTAGCCAACAAGTACTTTGTGAGTGCCCAGGTAGGCTTAATATTCTACAACCTTATTCAAAGAGCCAAAAAACCCTCATTTTGAGATCAAGGATACTGAAGAAAGATAAAGCCAAGTGACACGTTGCCTCTTCTTTCTATCAATAGTCCCTAATGCTCACAGAGAGAAGAAAAAGGAAATGGGATGAGATTTTCTCTCATCTTGATCCACTTCAATCACTGGTTTTCTGAAAAATGGAAACTTTTCCACTGCTTTGTGTAAGTAGACAAAACTACTCTTCTTAGAAACTAGTAATTCATTTAAATTAGATATACTGATAATCTTCCCAGAAACTCAAAATCGGGCTGTAATTCAAGCCAGCTAGGGAAGCTTCCTTGTTTTGGGAAAGAATGCAAAATCATTATCCTCTTTCAGTGATGAGGATAATGTGTACCCTTCAGTCCAGATTAGAAATATGAGTGTGCAAGAAAGGTGGGCAGAGTTTTGGCTGTGAGATGGGAGGTGGAATACCTGGCTACAAGTAATGACTGCTGAATTTGAGACCTGTAATAAGAACTTTCACAATGAATCTGATTCTGGAGATGAACCAAATGCTAAAGCTATGCAGACTAGTATGAAAGTGGGGCGGGTGGCCAGATGTTAAGAATACAATGAAATCAGCATGGTACAGTAGAAAAAGTTACTGCTTTTGGTGAAGCCCTGGCTTCAAGGCTTGCCAATGACACTTACTACCTAGGTGACCCTGGGCCTCAGTGTCCTTTAAATAAGGGGTTTGGACTAGGTGGTTTCTGAAGTCTCTTTCAGTTCTAGTTCTGTAATTTTAGGTAGAAATGATTATGGTAGAATTCTCAACTACATATAAAATCATGTGAATGAAATTATTGTTTTCTTCTACAATAGGGTTTTTTAGCCTGGGGTCCATGGATAGATTACAGGGGGGTCTATGAATTTAGATGGGACAAAAAGACATACTTTATTTCAATATAACTGGATTCCTTTGTAAGCCTATGTTTTTTATGCATTTCAAAATATTATTCTGAGATGAAGTCCATAGGTATCACTAGACTACGAAAAGGGTCTATAACAACCCTGGACTAGAAGAATGAATGAATGAATGAATGAATGAATGAATGAATGAAAAGCAATCATGAGAAATTATCTCAGGAGTATTTCAGATGGATGAGAGATGCCAGTGATGGGTTTTTAAATTTTTCAAAGATAATCTTCAGAGTAGATAATCCATCTTTCTGAGGACATAGGATTCCCAGCAGTCATTTAACCTTCATGTACACACACACACACACATATGTACATATATATTATATGTATACATACATACATATATTAGAATTACATTACAGAATACATAGAAGTTCTCCTTTTGGATTCATACTTTATTTTTCTTTTCTCCTCCCCTCCTCTTCTTTTCTCTTCTTTTCCCTAGTCTCTTCTACCCTTGTTTTCTCCTCTCTTCTTCCTCTCCTCTTGTCTTCACCTTCACTCCCTTTTTTCCCTTCTCCTCAGTTTTCTATTCCCCTCCCCTCCTCTCTTCTCCTCATCTTCTTCTCTTTCCAGAAAGAAACCTGGATTCTATGTCTGTCCATGCCCAGGTATGGACTTAACCATAAGACTTAATGAGGTCATGTCACCTTTCTGGGACTTAAGTTCTTTTTAGACTGGACATTTAGCATGTTGTAGAGTTAGACTGGGCAGCTAGGTGGCACAGTGGATGGAGCATTGTACTTGGAATAGGAAGACTCATCTTCCTGAGTTCAAATCTGCCCTTAGACACTTACTAGCTGTATGACCCTGATTCAGTCACTTAACCATGTTTGCCTCAGTTCCTCATCTGTAAAAATGAATTGAAGAAGGAAATGGCAAACCACTCTAATATATTTGCCAAGAAAACCTCAAATGGGATCGCCAAAAGTTGATACTACTGAAAATGACTGACCAACAATAAAAGAGTTAGATTACAACATCAGGCTATCAGTCTTTATTAGTAGATGTGACCATCTGACACATGATTTACTCTAATTCGTTAATAAATTCAAAGATCTAGGTCATACAAAATAAATATAAATATAACAAATATATGTGTATATATGTGTGATTATATATATATATATATATATATATATATATATATATATATATATATATATATATATATATACTAGGTACCTATTGTGTAGAGAACATCTTGCACTGGAGTAGATATAAAGTTCAGAGACTACATGATGTCTTCTGACATAGAATTTACTGCTTAATAAGGAAATATGCTAACACAGCACCATAAAATCTCAGCATTGGAAAGGAGTTAAGAGGCTTTCTAGTCTAGTCTAGAATTCCAGCCTTTGCTTGAAGACCACCAGTAAGGGAAACATATCATCTCCTGAAGGAGACCATTCCTTTTTGGACAGTTCCAATTGTTATGAAATTTACAACAAGACACAATATCACATTATAAGTACATTAGATAGGGTAGCTAGGTGATGCAATGGATAATCATAAGGACCTGAGTTCAAATCCGGTCTCAGACACTTACTGACCATGTGACCTTGTGTAAGTCACTTAACCTGTGTCAGAAACACAGAAGTGGGGTAAGCCCTGGGGATACAAATACAGCAAAAAGAAAAACAGTCCCTTCCCCCAAGGAGCTTAAACTCTAATGGAGAAGATAAGACATAGGATTCCAAGCAGAGAGCTGAAAAGCTGGGGGAGGGGAAGACGGTGCTAAGCAGAGGTCAAGTGGAGAGTCATGAGCTGAGTTGGATTTGAAGTGAGCACGACTAGTATGGACACTTCCTCAAATGGAGATTCTGGAACATGCCCATCAGTTGGAGGAGGAGACAGCTACGTATATTGTCAGGATGAGGAGACTGCTGGGGTCAAGGTCAAGAAGTAACTTGGGAAGTCATTGGTTTCATTATGAAATGATAAAGTCTGTAGTACAATAAAGTTCCTGCTAAGATAAAAGTATTACTTGTAAGACAGGCTTTATCTTCAATATATGAGTCAAGATCCTTCAGCATCATTTGAATATTATCTTTATTGGAGTATTCATCTGTTTGAGTGCCCTGATCTTCAAACCACTGCTGAATTCCTACTTTCTCTCGATGTTTCCTATCAAATGCTCTTTGTTGGCTTGCTTGACAAGATGAGTTGTCATAGTAGCTAATGCTGTTAAATTTGGCCTCTTGTTTGAAGGACTGGAGTCTGGTTCTGGTCTTGCACACTATACTTAAGGCCATGAATTTCTCCAGCAACAGGTAGAACTATTGAAAGGAAGTGGCCATGCTGCCTCTACCAAAGGCCTAATTGATCGCAATATTTTGGAAACAACTTTCTTGTCCTATTTTAATAAAATATTTGCTTAAAAGGTTGAAGTATACAAGATGAACCTCTGAACATTGTCTCTATAGGAGATTATGTGGTGGCCTGGAAAAGGAATAGGCCATCATACTGTGTATTACTGAATGATAGGCTTCCTATTGCAGAGACAAAGAAGGTTAGAGCTGGACAGGACCCACTACTCTTGTCATTATCCCAACATCTGCCAATCTCTGAATTCATGTGAGACAGACCAGTTCATAGTAAAGGGATACAAAGTCATTTACTCAGCACTGCTGTGAGATTAGTTAAGAAATAATATGCCACAGTGGCAATGAGGAGATTTCTGCCAGTACTTATAGGATAATATTATCTCCTACAAGTAAAGCACCTAAGCATTCCTCAAGAGGTAAACTGGTCCATCCTCCTACCTTAGGGCAAGCCCAATAATAATAAAAAAAACCCCACCCAACAAAAAAACTAAGGGCTCTACTTTTTATACCTTAGTCTTCTGGGAATACTAATATGCATTTCAATCCAGGTTCAAAACGACCATTTGTATAGCATTTTCCTTGGGCATTTCCATTAGGTAAAAAGGAATTTAGATAGAATGTAATTATCCTCACTTTCTAACCTAAAACCTTGCTCATAGACCTGTAGGCTATTAAGCCCCTGCTGTGATTCATCCCAGAGGGGCTGCATTTCAGAAGCTGGCCAAAGCATTCTTTTGTGTGTACTTTGTCAAAATCTTTTAATAGCATTTGTAAAGCCTAATGAAAAATTTCAGGAAAAGTGCTTTGTAAGTGAAAGATAAACTGTGAACCTAAAATCTTTTCTTCTATATCTACAGAGTTCCAGGTGGCTGCTTTCGTCCACCCCGCCCCCCGCCCCCCCCCAAAAAAATGAAACTCAATCAGGACAGCTTCTATCCATCTGAAGCCTGAAAAGGCTAGACCTTGTCTTTCTTTGAAACTGAAATGAAAAGAGTCTTCGAGCTTAAAAGAAGAAAGCTACCGAATAAATCCAAGATGAGATTACTATATTATTATTTGACATTGGCACTTTAGGCTCATTACTGAGTTTAGAAAGATGGTTGGCATGCTCAAAGAAGGGTTTTTGTCCAGATCCTTGAGGGAAACATGTTACCCAGTCATGCTGGAGTTAACCTGTGAGGCCTACTCAGAAGGAAGAAGTAAAGTAGCTGAATTCGGTCTGATGGTTAACACTCCTAACAACACTCTTCTAGGCTATGTTTCAGATTGGTAGTCTGCAAAGGATTCTTCTCTGGGCCTTAGCTGATAGGGTCAACTTTCCAAGTTCCTGGGGCATCAGGTCTTTCTTGGAGGTAGTGAACTTGTCTTTGGCCTAAATTTCATTAATTTCTAAACCTTCACTGATCTCTATTTCCAACTCGTTTGCTTTTTGACCTTCTTGGTTCCTGGGTCTACTTGGCTTTCTCTATTCAAATATTTGTTAAATAATATCCTTAAAATTATCTTTCCTTGTTCTCTCATCCCTTTATTCCCCAGTCCTCTTCCCTCCTCTTTTCTGCTGCTTCTGATGTCACCATATCCGGGTCTATGTTCTAAGTACCCACTCTTTCCCTTTTTATGCTTGAGGCTATACTTTCTAGGACAGCAGAGTAACACTTCTAGTGCTTATTACTAAGGAAAAAGAGTAATGTAAGGATATGTCAAGAAAAGGCATAGAATAGAAATTGTACACAAAATAATTTTACCCCAAAGGGTGACTTTTCGACTGTTAGTTGACCTATCTGCCTGATGTTCAGGTGGCTGGGTCCACAGATGGCATGATTTCTTTCAGGATCCTTCTGCTACTGACTGTCGGGGTCCTCTAAACTCAGTTGAATTAAGGAAACGTTTGTTAACCATCCAGTAGGTACCAGGCACTGTGCTAGAAATGCCGGGCATATAAAGGCAAACATTAAAACAGTTCTTGCCCTCAAAGGAACCTAGATTTTTTCTGGGGTAAATCCTAGAGAATAGGGGAGGTTGAGTGTTGTCTAGGATGTAACTATTGAACTTGAGATGCAGTTATCAATACGTAGCTCCTTAGACTATCCTATACCCAAGACTCCAAGTGTCTCTTTCTATATACACAAAACATGGAGCAACGGAAATGCAAGCAAATAAGAAAGGCTATCCAGGCAATCAGATTCTCCAAAGCTATGTACTCTTGAGTGTTTCCTCTTACTAACACCTACTAACACTTACTAACACCTACCTACCTACTAACACCTATAGACATACTAACAGGCCTGATTTAGAGGCTGGAAACCCAAAGGTCTGAGCAATGTCTGATTTTGTAAGCTGCCTACAGAAAGTCTTAGAGTGAGAGAAAGGCTGATGCCCTTGCATTAGTAATCAGCAGCAGGTATTCCTTTCCTGCTCTTACAGCTCAGTGGCCCTGTCTTCATCATTGTTATAGCAATTCCATTCTTAGCCTGTTTTGTTTTAGTCATTTTCAGTCATGTCTGACTCTTCATGACCCATTTGGGCTTTTCTTAGCAAAGATACTAGACTTTGACATTTCCTTCTCCAGCTCATTTTACAGATAGGGAAACTGAAGCAAACAGGGTTAAGTGACTTGCCCAGGATCACACAGCCAATAATGTCTGAGGCTGGATTTGAACTCAGGAAGATGAGTCTCCCTGACTCCAGGCCTGGTACTCTACCCACTGTGGCCTCCTAGCTGCCTCATTCTCAGCCCGGGGTCCACACAATGGTGTGCTGCTATCTTTTGGCACTAAAAAAAAAAGAATGGCTTTTTTCATCCTAGAACCATCCCCTCTGCCAATTTAGAACCCACTTGGGCACTTTGGATTGAGTTTATTCATCAATTTATATTCCAATATTCACATTCTATTGCATTTAATATTGGTGTCCCTGCCACCAATGCTGATCCTGATTAATTTATAACTGTCCATTCTGTGTAGTCTTTACCTATATCTACTCACACGTTAATTACAAGGAGTCTGCTCAATCTGCTGGAAGTCTATTCTAAGTTCTGATATAGTGTGGGTAGCAATGGAGCCTCTGGGTTGTTCACTGAATGTCTCTCACTCTTCTTTCGTGACCATCTCACCTTTTTTCCAGTTATAAGTTTCTCTGATGACATCTCTTGCAATCCATAGGTGTCAAATTTGTGGCATACAAAATTCAGCAATGGTGCTGAACCAGATTAAAATATATTGGGAAGTATTTAACAAAATAATAAAAAAACTATAATGTGCCATAGGTAATGTTAATTTGTGGCTTTCTAAGTCAACACGTGGCCCACAGGGATCTATTTCTTTTTGTTTTTGACACCACTGCTTTATACCACTCCTCTGTGTAATTATGCATTTGTAATGTATTGTAGCCTGTTTCCATCCATCTTGAATCTGTCCATTGTCTGTGGGACGATCCAGTTCTTTGGAGGCTGTGTGACTTGAAGCCATGCATCAATTCCAGAAGAAAATGGATGCTAAAAAGATGGTCCTTTATGTCAGGGAGAATTTTGGAATCATTAAAGTAATTGCAATTTCTAGACCATTGTCTATCTCTTATTTAATTTTTGGCCTTGGTAATTGTCCATGTCCACTGTCTGTGTCTACTGATGGACAAACTCTATAAATTATAAATATAACTACATGCCATTGTCTGAACAGTATGTATTTATTCATCAACATATACTTTTAAATTTACTACTTCAAACATTCTGGTGGCTATTATGTTTTTGACATTCAAGTTATATTCCTATATAAACAGTTAGCTTTTCTTCTCAAAGGTGTGTATACTGGGGAATAAAAAGAACTATCAAGTTTTCTCTATCATCTGAAAAATAGAATAATTCAATCTGTCTTCTAGTTCCTGCACAAAGTCACAGACAAGAGTCTTTTTGACTACATTGTCTGAATTGTCATGTGTTCTTGACCTCTCTTGACTTTGATTTGGCTTTGTAAGCAGACTGGTTTCCTATGTTCCTGCATAGAGGAAGGAAGGAAGACAGACAGATGGACAGATGGAGGACTGTGAGAGCATCCCTGCCAGAGGTCAGTTCGTATAGGTGAAAGTTGTCCAAAGGACCAAGTAAATGTCCATTTTGGAATGGACAGCTGTTAGCCTCTGTGGTAACTGGCTTTGACTACATCAGTTGTGGAGATGCTGAGATAAATGAGCAAAATGTTGTTGATAGCTGAACAGAGGAAGAACTACAAGTATTTGGGAAATTTCAGTTTCTCCTACCTGTTTAAGAGGGAAATGAGCAAATAGTGATTAATAATATAGCTCTGAGGTCTACAGAAGAGTCAGGTCGGGGAGAGAACATCTCTGAAAGACTGTAAGCTCCTTGAGAACTAGAACTATTTTATTTTTGTCTCTGTGGGTCCCTAGGGCCTAGCACAGTGCCAGGCACATAATAGGTGCTTTATAAATTTTGGTTATTGAATGATTAAGAGGATAATTAGAGAGTGGAAGTTCATGTGATAAGAGTTTTTCTTCATCAATTTATTTGTGAGGAAACTAGAATTTCTGGATGAATTTCATTTATTTGTTTATTTATTTTTTGCTACTGTATGCCTCCTGCACCCGAGCTGAAAGTTTGTGCAAAAGAGGAGAATATAAACATGTTATATAAACATGTTAACTCTAGGTTATTCACCTTAATGGAAGGTGTAAATGTCAAAGCCAAGATTTGAACCCAGGTCTGCTGATTCTAAATCCAGCACTTTTGTGTTCATATCTCTTGCAAAAAGTGTTGTCTTTTGCAACTATACTTTGTGGCTGCTCTGTGTAATGAAAAAAAAAGAGGTCTTCACTTGGGAATACAGAATAAACAAAACTCAGCTATTTTTTTGCATAGTATTTGTCAAAATGTGGACTGCCTGGAAGCATGAAGAATTTTTATCACCACCATCTCTGATTAAGATTTCCCTAGCTTGCTTATTGAATGCACCACTATCTGTGAGTCTTGTGCTTTAGAATAGAGTTCAGGGCTAAGTAAAAAAAGAGCATCAAATCCCTGACATTCTTTCCTGCAGACATGCAGGGCAAATGGAAAAAAACCGCACAAAACAACCTTTCCCGCTCTGCCAAACCCCACCTCACAATAAAAAAGTCACTCCTCTGAGCAGGGCAATTTGGTCTAACACGAATGGCTGACTACAACTGCAGATCCACAACACTTGGTTTATTTTTACTTGTTTTTCTCTTCTCTTGCACTGAGTTTTGGTAGTGACTGGAAAGGAGTGAGGAGGGTCAGAAGATAGTATATACAAACGGTTCAGAAGGAAGAGGGTATTGGTATGGGAAGGAGCGGGAGAGTGCACTGACACTTTATTATGCATGTGACCATTGACCATTGGTTGTACTGCCCATGATGTTATTGACCTAATCTTCTGGATCATACGGACAATGATGATAGTCTTAGAAGCTTTGGGATGAGGATATGGGATGAACTTGTGATTTCTGTATTATGAACTTATAATTGGAAAGAGACCTGAGTTTTTAAAGCTTTGTTCCTGTCTTACAGGAAGCACTTAGTATGGTGCCTGGCATATATGTGTACTACACATACACATATATACATACACACATGCATATATATACATATATACATACATACATACATCTGTCTGTTTATCTATCTATCCGTATATCTGTCTGTCTGTTATTTTAGTTGTGTTTGACTCTTCATGACCCCATTTGGGGTTTCCTTAGCAAAGATATTGTGGAGTGGTTTGCCATTCCTTCTCCAGCTCATTTTACAGATGAGGAACTGTGGCAAACAGAGATTAGGTAACTTGCCCAGGATCACATAGCTAGTAAGTATCTGAGGCTGGATTTGAACCCAGGAAAATGAGTCTTCCTGATTCCAGTTCACTCCAGAACATTGTGCCACCTAACAGCCCCGCCTGGCAGGTAGTAGGTACCTAATAAATGCTTGTTGAATGACTGATACGGTAAAATCTCAGATTAAGAAATCCTACAATTTCCTAAGTACTACCCTGAGGAAAAGCGCAGAAGCTAGTTGGGTTCACTCCCTCTCTTCTAGCAAGCTATACACTTCTGAAGATGTTACTATACATATAGAACAGACTAATAACAAGATGGGTTTTTGCAGACTAAGTCCTATAATTCACATTGCCATTTTAACGAAGCCCAATTGTTAATCAGCCTTGATTTTTATTTCTAAAGGGCAAGGGGAAAATGGATGTCAGCAGGACTTATCACTTGCATCTTTGCAATGATTGTGCACACTATTCCTTAATCTTATCATCAAGAAATGTTGCCTGGAGATTGTTAGGCTTTGCAAAAGCATGTGAGTGTGTGTGTGTGTGTGTGTGTGTGTGCGCGCGCGTGCGCGTGCGTGTGTGCTCTTCTGGCTCAAAGAGCAGGAAATAATTTCATAAACATCAGATAAAATACTGCTGTATGGCATAGTTGTCAGTTTTAAATGTCAGTTCTAGACCTACCCAGATTCAAATGTATAGACAGACGGCAAAGGATTTCAATATTCATTTTAGAAATAAACTTATTCTTTCTCTGTAAAGCTTATATTGAAAGCTCTTTAGAAGTTGTACTTAACGGCGAGCAGAGGAATACAGTGGAGGATTATTGCCTCGCCAAAAGATAAATGCGGTACTTTTTGAATGGCGATGGAGAGATCTTCCTTTCCACTATGTTTGTAATTGAATATATTATGCAATACAGTAGGCAGTGAGGTGGCTTAGTGGATAGAGCGCTGGGCCTGAGGTCAGGAAGACCCGAGTTCAAATCAGGCTTCAGACATGTACTATCCATATGACCCCGGGCAAGTTACCTAATCTCTGTTTGCCTTAATCTACTGGAAAAGGAAATGGCAAACCACTCCAGTGTCTCTGCCAAGAAAACCCCATGGACAGTATGGTCCATGGGGCCAGGAAGAGCTGGACACGACAAACAACAACATATATGAGCTTTTTGGACAGTCAGAAAAAAATAACAAAAACCTTTGGGAAATGTTGAATTGGGAAGGTGCCAGGAATTCACTATTTCTATCTGATTGTTGTTTAAGTAGATAAAGTAACCAGGCTGCTATCTGGGATCACTGGCTTGCCAATTTTAATTTTTCAAAATGAATTCTTTTTTAGTCATCAAACTACACACAGACACACACAGAGTCCCTCCCCCCATGAATCTGATGAAAATGTATTTATATTAAATTGCCCCCAAACTGAAGATTCTCCCAGGAATAAATTTAATCTGATGAGTCACATTTCAATAAAATACTTTAAAAAGGAGGTTAAAAGAAAGTCTTTGTGTCAAGTGAGATTATAAAGTAAAAACTTTTAACTCAGAAATGAATTTGGCCCCAGAGTGACAAGCTCTTGACAAGGAGGGTCTCATGTTGAGTTCATGTAACTCATATGAAAGCAACACTAAAGCTTCATGAATATCTCATATTATGAAACAGGCATTTTTTATGGTTCTGGAAACTAAAGTGTGGGATTTGGGGAACTATGGAGGAGAAAAGATTTATTCGTAGTTTGGAATTTATTTAATTTATTTAATATATTTAGTTTTCAGCATTGAATTTCACAAGAGTTTGAATTACAATTTTTCTCCCCATTTCTATGCTCCCGCCCACTCCAAGATGGCATATATTCTAGTTACCCCATCCCTAGTCAGCCCTCCCTTCTGTCACCCCACTCCCCTCCCATCCCCTTTTCCCTTACTTTCTTGTAGGGCAAGATAAATTTCCTAGTTGCATGCAAAAACTTTTTTTGTTGTTTTTGAACATCTGTTTTTAAAACTTTGAGTTCCAAATTCTCTCCCCTCTTCCCTCCCCACCCACCCTCCCTAGGAAGACAAGCAATTCAACATAGGCCACATGTGTATCATCATGCAAAATCCTTCCACAATACTCATGTTGTGAAAGACTAACTATATTTTGCTCCTTCCTAACCTATCCCCCTTTATCCAATTTTCTCCCTTGACCCTGTCCCTTTTCAAAAGTGCTGGCTTTTGATTACCTCCTCCCCCATCTGCCCTCCCTTCTATTGTCCCCCCATTTTTTATCCCCTTCCTCCTTCTTTCCTGTGGGATAAGATACCCAATTGAGTGTTTATGTAATTCCCTCCCCAGGTCAATTCCAATGAGAGCAAGATTCATTCATTCCCCCTCACCTGCCCCCTCTTCCCTTCCAACAAACTGCTTTTTCTTGCCACTTTTATGTGAGATAATTTACCCCATTCTATCTCTCCCTTTCTCCCTCTCTTAATTTGATTTTATTTTTTTAGATATCATCCCTTCATATTCAACTCACCCTGTGCCCTCTGTCTATAGTCTATATATATATGTATATATATATATACATATATATACACATACATACATACATACATATATATGTATATATAGACACACACACAAACATATATATACATATATATACGTATATACACATACACACACATATACACACACACACAAATATATATATATATATTCCCTTCAGCTACCCTAATGCTGGTCTTATGAATCATAAACATCATCTTTCCATGTAGAAATGTAAACAAAACAGTTCAACTTTAGTAAGTCCCTTATGATTTCTCTTTCTTGTTTACCTTTTCATGCTTCTCTTGATTCATCTTTTTGAAAGTCAAATTTTCTATTCAGCTCTGGTCTTTTCACTGAGAAAGCTTGAAAGTCCTCTATTTTATTGAAAATCTATGTTTTGCTTTCGAGCATGATACTCAGTTTTGCTGGGTAGGTGATTCTTGGTTTAATCCTAGCTCCATTGACTTCTGGAATGTCATATTCTAAGCCCTTCGATCCCTTAATGTAGAAGCTGCTAGATCTTGCGTTATCCTGATTTTGTTTCCATAATACTCAAATTGTTTCTTTCTGGCTTCTTGCAATATTTTCTCCTTGATCTGGGAGCTCTGCAGTTTGGTGACAATATTCCTAGGAGTTTTCTTTTTGGGATGTTTTTCAGGAGGCAATCGGTGGATTCTTTCAATTTTTATTTTACCCTCTGGCTCTAGAATATCAGGGCAGCTCTCCTTGACAATTTCTTGAAAGATGATATCTAGGATCTTTTTTTGATCATGGCTTTCAGATAGTCCAATAATTTTTAAATTATCTCTCCTGAATCTATTTTCCAGGTCAGTGGATTTTCCAATGAGATATTTCACATTGTCTTCTACTTTTTCATTCCTTTGGTTCTATTTTATAATATCTTGATTTCTTATAAAGTCACTAGCTTCCACTTAATCCAATCTAATTTTTAAGTTAGTATTTTCTTCAGTAGTCTTTTGGACCTCCTTTTACATTTGGCTAATTCTGCCTTTTAAGGCCTTCTTCTCCTCATTGGCTTTTTGGAGCTCTTTTGCCATTTGAGTAAGTCTATTTTTTAAGGTGTTGTTTTCTCCAGTATTTTTTTGGGTCTCCTTTAGCAAGTCATTGACTTGTTTTTCATGGTTTTCTTGTATCACTGTCGTTTCGCTTCCCAATTTTTCCTCTACTTCTCTAACTTGCTTTTCCAAATCCTTTTTGAGCTCTTCTGTGGCCTGAGACCAGTTCATGTTTTTCTTGCAGGCTTTTGGTATAGGCTCTTTGACTTTGTTGACTTCTTCTGGCTGTATGTTTTGGTCTTCTTTGTCACCAAGGAAAGACTCCAAAATCTGAGTCTGAATCTGAGTCTGTTTTCGCTGCCTGTTCATGTTCCCAGCCAACTACTTGACCCTTGAGTTTTTCATTGTGGTATGACTGCTTGTAGAGTAGAGAGTACTTTGTTCCAAGTTTGAGAGGATGTGCTGTTGCTTTCAGATCTATTTCTGTACATCCAGCTCTGCCACACCAGTGTTCCTCCTGCCCCAAGAACTGCCAACCTGGACTACAACTCAGATCTTAAGCAGGCTCTGCACTCCTGCTCTGGTCTGCCACTAAATTCCTCCCACCAGGTGGGCCCTGGGGCCTGGAAGTAACTGCAGCTGCAGTTCTGTACTTGCACCACCCCTGCTTCCCCCTGGGTGGTGTTTGAACCAGGAACTCCTTTCACTCTGTCCCCTGCAGCTTTCCCCACTAACCTTCTCTGTTGTCTTTGGCATTTGTGCTTTGAGAATTCTGGTAACTGCCACAGCTCACTGATTCAGGGCACTAGGGCCTGTTCTGCTTGGCTTCCAATCTGGTTGGTCCTGCTGCTGCCCACGCTGGGCTCTGCTCTGCTCTGCTCCCAGCTCCATGTGAGATAGACCTTACCTAGAGACCATCCAGGCTGTCCTCGGCTGGAGCCCTGCTTCCCGCTGCTATTTTGTGGGTTCTGCAGTTCTAGAATTTGTTCAGAGCCATTTTTTGGTAGGTTTTTGGAGGGACCTGGGTGGGGGGCTCACAAAGTCCGTGCTTTCCAGCTACTGTCTTGGCCTCGTCCCGCCCCGTAGTTTGGAATTTTACTTTTTTATATAATGTTGAGGCAGTTTAATAGTTTTGAGTACTTAAAACTGCAGTTATTTGTAGACATTGCTAAGAAACTAATCATATATAATTCTGTTAATTGATTCATTAAATATGCATATTTTGCATTGTTTGTCAGTGTAAATAATCTGCACTCCAAGCATATGTTGTAGGGTTTTTATAATTTCTTAGTTATGCAAAATTATAAATGTATGGAGATGTCACATTTTCTATACATTCTTGTTTCATGTGAGACTGGGGGAGGGTACCACTAACTTTTTTCCAAAATAAATTTTGTTATTATCTTTTTTTATATCATTAGAATTTTTCCAATATTTCTCTGCCTTTACTTCCTAGAGAGACAGCCCATATAGCAAATATATTAAAAAGAAACCAAGAAGAGAAAAAAATCAGCAAAACTAATAAGTACCACCTGTAGATATCCCACTTCTGCAAAGGACATA
The DNA here is from genome assembly GCF_011100635.1 of Trichosurus vulpecula. Classification (NCBI taxonomy): domain Eukaryota; kingdom Metazoa; phylum Chordata; class Mammalia; order Diprotodontia; family Phalangeridae; genus Trichosurus; species Trichosurus vulpecula. The sequence goes on along the minus strand of NC_050576.1, from coordinate 338,813,154 downwards.
TATAGACAACTAACATGTACATAATATATGTATACATACATGTATATGGACAACTAATTGATATATGCATATATATGTAGATATATATATATATGTGTACCCATCATTTCTCTACTAGTTGTCTAGTATCTTGGACACCAAATCCTTATCTGAGAAATTTATACAATAATTTTTCCCACATTTAACTTTATTTCTTGTCCGAGTTGCATTAATTTTTTCCTGGGCAGAAGCATTTAAGTTTCATGTGATCAAAATCTTTTTTTTGCAACTATGTCTATCCTTTGTTTAAAAATTAATTTCCTATGCATGTATATGGAAGGCATATGATCTACTTCTCATCCAATATTTTTATGGTATGAACTTTCTTGCTTAGGTAAATTGATGTTTTCTATCAAGCACTGGGTTGTTGAGGTGCCCTGTTTCTGATTCTCTCTTGCTTAGTCTGTTTTGTCAATCAACTTCTCTTTTTAAAAAACAATATCAGATGGTTTATGGTATGATCTTTAATATTAAAATCACATGCCCACTCAGAATTTACTACGGAGTATAGTACAAAGTGTTAGTCTAAGCTTAATTTCTGCCAGAATGATATTCAGTGTTCCCAGAAGTTTTTTTTTTAATCAAAGTCCTTTCCTAAGTAATCGCTGTTTTCCTATTTTTCAGCACTGACTTTTAGTTAAGGAGGCAATGGAAAAAGTACTGATTCTGAAGTCAGAGGACCTCATTTAAAATCCTGTACCAGCCTATCTCAAATTCTTGTCTTAGGCAATTAATTCACTTCCCCTTCTTGGGACTCAGTTCCCTCATCTAAAAAATTAAGGGTTTTGACAAGATGGCCTCTTTAGCCCCCTTGTTACTCTAACTCTATAAACTTTGGGGGCTTGTCCATGGTGATAGCTCCAAGGAGATGGATAAAAAGTGAAGTAAATATACAACCAGCTGAGGAAACCATACCTCTTAGTGGTAGTGTACCCACTCACCCTCTCATGTGCTCATCACCCATTTTCAATTGGTGGTGTATGTAGACTGTACATTAGTGGTGTTTTATATTTATTTAGTGGTTGATCCTGTCGTCTATTTCTAGTGTAACGCAAGGTGGTATAGGCACAGGCAGGCAGGTGATTATCAAGATGAAAAGAATCTGTTTATTTGACTTATTTAGCATAGGAAAAATTCTTGTGGGTTTTTGTGAAAGAGACAGAGAGGAAAGGCAAGAAACAAATAAACAGAGAATACATGGGTCAACCATGACATTTGAATAAGAGTGACATCTGAGGAATTGGCTTACTATGCCTGAGTACGCCGCACACGTACATGCACACGCACGCACACACACAGACACACACACACAAACTTAGAAGAATTAAAAAACTCAATAAACTTTTGAGCTATTTCTTTCCATAATCATGATAATATATACTCTACAATTCATGCAGGTTCCTGGCAAATCTTAATAAGAGGAAACCGGAAATCAGTGCAATCAACACACTAAATATATTCTCTATGCTACTTGGGAATTACCATCCATTTAAATGTAATGACATAAACTGCTCCAATCTTATTATAGAAACATAATGAGATATGATTTTCATGTCAGACATGAATATAATTTAAAAATATTGCCAATGATGGGTATATGGAGAAATAGGATATGGAGAAAATTTTCCAGCCTGTCTGAAGTTCTGAAGTTCTTGACCTAGGGTGAAATATCATTATTTTTTCTTTTTCCTAAATGATGCTTTATAGAAAATGCATATATTGGGGATATTTAATTAGGTCTACCTTAAAGATTCAGTCACATCTAGTTTGCCTTAAACTGTCCAAGCAATTCTTCAAGGAACGGAAACCTCTAAATTCCACTATATTTAAAATATTAGAGTTGATTCACTCTACAATCTCTTCCCATATCATTACATTGCTTACATGACTCCCGATAGGTTAGTTAGTGGCACATGAGAAAACCTCAGGATAATAAAATTGAGCCCCTGTTACTACTAATTTGGATTCAGAAGCCTTGTGTTTGAGAACTATTTCTAATACTTATTAGCTTAATAAGTTGGAGCAAGTCAGTTAGCCTTTGTGAGATCCTCAGCTTCCCCATCTGTAGGTAGTATCTATATTACCTGCTTTACAAGATGATGTGCAGAAAACGATGTAAAGAATTATGCAGATGTGAATTATTATAATTATAGTACTGCATTTTCCCTCTATATTTGTCACTAATCTTCACCCAGAGCTGCCTTCTCCAACATTCTTCCTCTTTCATTTCTTCATCTTTAGAACTAGGTAGCTGAAAACACTATTACCTCTTTGATGCATACTGGGCCTCTTCTTTTAGAGGGAGAGTGGGGACATGTAGACAAAAACAGTTACTATAGCTCCCATCACCAAAGGAATTCTACTAGCCTCACAACTTGTAATTATCTAGACTCCCTTTGATGTTGTTGTTGTTTGGTCATTTTCAGTCATGTCTGACTCTTCATGACTCCTTTTGGGGTTTTCTTGGCGAAGATACTGGAGTGGTTTGCCAGTCCTCCCCCAGGGCATCTCCATTTTACAGATGAGAAACTGTGGCAAATAGGGGTTAAGTGACTTGCCCAAGGTCGTCACATAGGTAGGAAGTGTCTGAGGGCAGATTTGAACTCAGATCCTCCTGACTCCAGGCCCAGTTCTCTAGCTACCCTAGAATATACTGCCCACACAATAAATATTGATTGTTTAAATGAATTAATGAATGAATTAATGACATAACATTACCGATGGTCAGCTCATACTCATATAACACTCCTGTAAATTTATGCCTTTTGTCATCTTATCTTTAGGCTGATAGATGTTACATATAATAAGTAAACTGAATATTATTCAGAGAAACAATTTATTTAGCAGTGTGTGCAATTGCAAAGCAAATAGGATTCAAGGCTCTCAGTAGTCAAAAACCTCAATCTTTGGTCTTTATCCAGTTAATACATAATTTTGGGAATGAAAAACAGGATGAAAGACTTTCTTAATGGTTTATTACTGGAGGAAGGGAGGTAGCCAATGAGAAGAGCATGAGGGGCGGCTGGAGGGGACTGGGAGACAATCAGGAGATACTGAGGAGAGAAGAAAAAATGGGTTGTTTTGTGACATTCTTTAAGATGGGTGACACAGTGGGGGGCGGTGATCCTGTGACTTCTCCAAACTCTGATGACTTTAAAACAATTTCACAAAATAGTAGAAAAAGGCAAAATGGAGTCACTAATGCTATTTCAACATTACTAAGGATTACACTTTGATTTAGGTTAGTAGGCATGCAGTAATCCAAGATGGAGCTTCTGGGGAAACATGGAAGAGTTAAAGGAAGGCGGGGGAAGCTTGGGAATGATAATTTTTCCCTTTGTTGAAATACAGATAGATTATATATGTATATATATGTATGTGTGTGTGTGTGTATATATATATATATATATGTGTGTGTGTGTGTGTGAAATAGATAGATATAGATTATACCTACTGAATGGGCTGAGGAATAAGATTAACTCAGAATTTTGATGGAGCATAGAAGACTCTATCACAATCTGAAGTCCTTAACTAAGGTTGTGGAACTTGGGTTAAATCTACTATTCCTGACTTACTTATAATCTCATGGAATTCAAGCATCTTAGAATCTGAGCCCCTGTCCACTTATAGGAAAGAGATTTTTAGCAATCGTTTCATTAATTCATGGTGATCCCTGACAGTGGTTTGATCTAACTTCTGAATTTTCTGGTTCAGTACACATTTATGAATACCATTAGACATTAAATTTTATGTAGGCATTACAACTAATGATTAGAAGGATGTGTCTTTTTCTTTTATAAAACATAGTTGTGCTATATTGAGTTCACTGGAAGATATAACTAAAGTATAGTATTTGTACCCTTGTATACTACAAACTTGTCTAACCCCTTCTCTCTAATACAGAAATTTTCTCAAAAAGCAGTTCGTTCACCTTGCCTCTTGCTTAGGATCAGATCAAAAGTATGAATATTTAAGCCTAAAATAAACTTCAGTGACAGATTGGAAAAAACATAAGAGTAGTAATTAGGAGACTTGCTAAGCTTGGGCCAGTGTGTTCTTTGTTTTTATACATGGCCTTAGGCTTCTGAAGGTATATATTTTCTTTGAGAAGATGAAAGAAAAATGAAATAAGTGTAAGGAGGATATCCCATAGCCCTATTTTTTATTATGTTACTTTTTTAAAATGACAGTAGCCTCCAATCTATCTCAGAGTCTTCTGATGTTACAGTGGTGGTGTCATTGATTTCCAATTTTCAGGCAATCTATTTCTTGCTGCTAGAAGCTCAGGTCTATTCATTTATTATTATGTATACTCAGGGGGGGATATAGTCCAGTGATCCAGCAGCATGCCAGATGGTAAATATTTAATGTTTATTCCCATCACTGAAATTATTTTAGGTTTGGATATTGACAATCATAACATGCATACAGATTGGTGTGACTTACAGAATATGACATCCTCTCCAGCAGGCTAGAGTTTATTTTTTTTTCATTTGAGCTTCACTTATTTGTTGTCTAGGGATTTTTTTGGTTTTGTTTTGTTTTTGTTTTTTTTAATTTTCACTGTGCTATGTTCCAGATGGCTATTGTACTGTCCAAATTTGAAATTCAGTTAATCTTGTGGGTTTTTTTTTGAAGGGGGAGGGAGGGAGTAAGGGTTATATACTGTCTCATTAATGGAACAAAACTGTAGTCTTCTATCTTCCTTGGTTGTGGTGGTTGTTATGCTGTGAAAGAGGCTATGCTGGCTAAGGACTGGGTTGAGTAGGGATGTGACTGGTTCAGGTCCAAGAACATAAAGAAGGATAATGAACCTGGTTGCTGCTCCTCTATTCCTTTCCAAAACTTTCCTTGGTAGGAGATGTGGCTAGATTTTAAGGTTTGATGTGGGGTTATCTGGGAACTGGGATAAAATAGAGAAGGAAGGAGGAAAAAACCCACAATAATCAAGATAAATTATAATTACTGCCAAGAGATACAGGTAGAAGCATAGCTATGAAAATTTTTGACAGGGGGAAAAACAATTGAAGCTTCCTAATCTCCCCTCCCCTAGTCAGTGATGGGGACCCCAGTCCGTAGTATGTGTATATATATATTCATACATGTATATGTATGTGTGTGAGTAGCCAATGGTGATTGGGGAGATTTTAAGGTTCCCAACCCTATATACACAGACACCCAAGCTAATTCTGGGAAGAGGAAATGCTTCCATAGACTTCAAACTGTATACGGGGAGAGGCAGTATGCTTATTACAGAAATACTTGAACAGAAACTGAATGACCACTTATTAGGACTGCTGTAGAGGAAATTCCTGTGTACCTAAAAATCAATACTTCATTGTCTGAACTTTGTTAAATATATATACATACATTCATACACACATACAAAAACACATATATATGTACATATATATTTAACACATACTTGTTTTTAGGCATCTTTCCTGTCTGACTAAATTGTAAGGTCATTGAGGCAGGGATTTGTTATGAGACTCTTTGCATCTCTTACATCCAACTAAGTACTCTGCTTGTAGGTGCCCAGCAAATGCTTAATGATGAAGCACATCCCACCCCAAAGCTAAGAATTCTGACTTTTGACAATGATGCAATTCTAGACAGAATTCAGGGTAAATATTCCTCATGTGGGCAGTCTTCCTTAGAAGCAGGTCATTCTGCTGCTATATATGACTTGTTGGTACTTACCACATTTATTTTCACTCATTATTGAAGTTTATCTAATTGACTTTACAAAGTAGCGTGTATTTTAAGCAATTTTAATACACTTGAAAAGGCAGATAATAAGAAACATTGGAGACAATCCAAAGATAGTTGCAAAGAAGAAATTTGAAAGACTTTCAGAAGTAAATAAAAACTAAATATTAAATAAATAAATAAATAAAATCTAAATATAAGGACCTTTTGGATGGGAAGCAGCCAGAAGGATCATAGTGCAGTGGATAGGCCACTGGATATGGTTCAAGGAAGACCTGAGTTTGAATCTTGCTTCTCACTCTCCTGGTTGTAAGAACCTGGATAAAAGCTACTTAATCTTTGATTGCCTCAGTTTCCTCATCTGCAAATTGGAGGGTTTTGACTTGATGACTTCTAAGATCCCTTCAGCTCTAAATCTACTATCCTAAATATGATGAATCTGGTAGGTCCAGTTCAAGGTAACAGCGTCAAGCAAATATGGAAGCAGTTTGGTTGTCATTTAGGATGTATAAAGGAACATTATTGTTGATATAAATAAATCATCCACCCCCAATTTAAAGCAAATGCTGTCTTTATGAATATTTCAAGGATCTCTGACATCCTTGCATAGTCTATATAAGTTGGTAGCTAAGTCACAAAGTTGCCTGAAGTTCATAGAGATTAAGGGATTTACTCATTGTCCCTATGTAGTAAATATTCAAATGCAGCCTCAAACACTTAAAAGCCGTGTGACCATAGGAAAGTGACTTAAAATCTGTCTAATTTCCTTACCTGCAAAATGGGGCTACAAATAATGCCTACCTCACAAGGATATTAACAGGATGAAGCAATATAATATTTGCAAAGTCCTTTACAAACCCTAAAACACTATATAAATGGTAGTTTGATTTATTATTATTGTTATTATAGACAAGACAAGAATTGCATGCAGATCTTCCTGACCCCAAGTCCAGCACCATAGTCACTGTGAGGCACTGCTTCTTATCTAAGAATGGTGTTCTTCAATGAACAAATTTGCTTGCGGCCAGTCCTTTTGACAGATATTCCATTTATTTCTTCAGAAACACTCATATGGGTCATCTTTAATACCTTTACTTAATGGGCAGATTGCTTGATGGTTCAGGGCACAAATCCAAAGGCTGGCATCTAATCTTCAGATGTCTGAAGATGTGGACCTATACCAATGTTTATCAGTCAGGAGAAAGAAACCCTTGAAAAGATGGCTAATCAATTTATTCCCATTTCTTTGTTGATGAAATCTTTCTGATCCTTAATTGACTTTATTTTTATCTATGATTTGCTGACAATTGAAATCATTCAAGGTCAGTGAGAAGGATACTGGCTCCAAATGTCTTTTAGAGGCAAAGAGTGTCTTTTATGCTGTGGACTACAGACTAGCCTCAGAACAGCTTCTGTATTCTCAGAATACAGAATTCTATATTCTTAGAATCCTGGTGGACAGAACTGGGATAGAAAGAGGCTAAGTGTGACAGTTTGCTAATCACCAATTTCATTTAAATTTCTCCCAAATATTAATATTAATCAGGCTCTATAAAAGATACGATATCTTTTGGAGAATGTACCAAGGACAGGGCTTTGAACATAGTAGGTTCCAAATAAGAGCTCATTGAATGAATGAACGTGTGTGGGTTTACTCAATTGCTTCAAACAAAAGTCCCCATTTCCCCACCTATCCATCAAAATCAGGAAGTGCTTCAAGTTAATGATTTTCATGATGGCTGTATATGTTGAAAAAGCAAACTCTGGCTTCTCAGGGATCTTTAGTAAAGGAAAGAGGCAGTTTGGGTTCCAAGGAAAATTTGCTCTTGCTAATCCTGCAAAGAATTCTCGAGGAGGGCATTTTTATAGTGCTTTATGAAGCAAGACATTTTATTGACAACCAACATAAGGGATATTTCTGAGAGTCAGTTTCTAATTATTCGGGCAACTAGAGATGTAGTTTATGGATTATCTAGTCCATTTGCTTCTCTCCTTTGTTCTTTTGTCTACATTTGGTCACTCTGGAGGATGGGCAGGATAATGGAAAGGAAAAAAGGTGACAATTCCTATATTGACTGATTAGAGTGATTTCAAGTGTCTGTTGTCATCCTTCTTCCCTCAGGGAAAAAGTGAAATGTTAGTATTTACCTCTTTACTTTTCTGGCTTAGAAACAAGCAAAGGTAGCCAACCTAATTCTGCATTAAGTATATTCCCAATGGCTGCAAGTGTGTTGCATAGAGCTTTTAACAACTGGCTTTTGGGTCAAGACATTTTCCCTATGCATTTCTTCACTGTGGAAGAAATCAAAGCCTGATTTATTCTTTGATTAAAGGGAAAGGATGTTTGGAGTCCTTGTGGCATTATTACCATCGAGTTGACACTTTATCGACCAGATCATTCCCCTATCTGTCAGATCGTTTATAGTCGTATGAACCACAGATGGCTGTACATTTGGTAATGTTTTCCATTGTGATCCATGTATATTGATTTTGAGCAGCAAGACACTTAAAAATATTTATTTTAGAAAAAAAATGGACTCACTTTTTGTAATTCAGCAAATTGACAGGTCATGAAACATTGCCTACTGAAGTTAAATTGTACAGGGCCTTCAAAATATTGGGGATGGCCTTCAGTCTATTCAACTTGTTCATGAAATATCAGAAGCTGGGGAGTGCTAGGCAGTCAGTTTGTGGGATTTGCTTATTTGAAAACTTACAAAAGTTTTTGTCTTTGATCTTGGGATCTTGCCCACAGGCAGGTCTTCAGATTAAATGACCTCTGAGATCTTTCCTATGCAAAAGATTGCATTGCTTTGTATGACCTCAACTTTTCCCTGGTCTTTTCAGTAGGAATTATCCCCATTTCAGTGGCACTCAGACCCCCGACTAACTCCATCCCTTATTTTTAGGGATGGAGTGGGTAGAGCAAAAAAAAGGTGGGGGTTGGGAGAAGCAGGTAATATTGGTTTTCCTTAAGCTACCTCTCCTAGTATACTTTTACAATCCTTATCTAAAGCCCCCAACAGCTGGTAGAATGTGTAGCCATTTACTTAACTCAGAATAGATCACAGAGGAAGGCTGGTTCCATCTGGATAACAATTTATTAAACATAGTTGACTGCACTAAGCCTTCCCCACATGCCATTATAAAACAGCTTTGTGCTCCTCTCTCTCTCTCTCTCTCTGTCTCTGTCTCTCTGCCTCTCTCCCTCTCTCTCTCCCCGCCCCCCTCCCTCCCTCTCCCTCTCTTCCTTTCTCTCTCTCTCTCTATCACACCTACATTAGGGGGTGCTTTGCAAATGGAAGCAAGAAGTTGAATCTCTATAGAGTTTCACTCATCTTCGTTGTTGGCAGACTGAAATGGCTAGGTCTTGAAATCCAAAACTTTAGGTGCATGGCTTTGCCAAGGAAGATATTATATTAAGTTAAGACCTATGCTAGGCCCAGTACAATTTAATATTTTTATCAATGAGCTGGATAAAGGAATAGGTGCTTAATTATCAAATTGGTAGGTGTGTGAGTTGCCCATGTTGGATCTTCAAATATGGCTTACAAGGAGGCATGAACAGATAGATATCTCAGGAAGCTCACTCACCCCTCTCCAAGGGACACTTTGATCCTTGACTGGAGAGGAGTAGGAGAGGAACCACAATGTTGGCCTTTCTATTCTTTTCAGAGAAGGGGTACCTGACTAATATTATATATGTATGTATATATATATATATGTATATATGCTTCCCCTCCCCCAATATTGCTAGTCTAGGGGAAATAATTTCATTCTTTAGTCCAAGATGCTTTCATGGTTACTTTCCCTTAAAGGGGAAGGTATATTGCCAGCTTATAACTGGAGACTTGATCCTTTCTACTAAATGTTAATTACACAAAGTACCATAAGAAACAGTGAATAGTGGATAAATAAATTCATTTGTTCAAGCAGACAGCTCACAGAAATCAGAGAAGTTATTCAGATTAGAATATATCAGACAGAATACATGAGCTCTTCTACTGGGAATGGAATATTAGATGTATGAGAGATAGGAAAAAGACACAAGACAGAAATATAAGAGAGAGAGAGAGAGAGAGAGAGAGAGAGAGAGAGACAGAGAGAGAGACAGAGAGAGAGAGAGACAGAGAGAGAGATCAGCCATACCTTCTAAAATCTGCTCTCTTTCTCCCCCAAAAGAATTTGGAACTTCATGTAGCATTTCTTAGAGCAGAAAGTAAGAAAATCCCTCTCTTCTCAAGCCTTTTGGCACTGAGAATTGAATTATCATCTTATTTACCAATGAGAAGAATGTTATGCAACTACATCAGACAAATCCAGATTATAACACAAAGATGGAAGATGGAAGATGCCTTTGATGATAGAATTAGACTCCCAAAAGGTCTTTATAGCCCTGATGGCTGTAAATGGGCTAAGTTGAGTAATATTAACAGGGATAAATTTAAAATCTTTCACATGGATCCAAAAAAATCAACTTCATAAGTAAAAGATGAGACAGTTAATCAGAGCATCTCTTAGAGTTTTAGGGGACATCAAGCTCTTTTCCTCTCATAAAATTATGCATCTCACATCTGTGCTTTTGTGTTTGATGACTGTATGCCCAGAAAGTGGTCCCTCCTTACCTCCAGCCCATTGAATCTCATCTTCTAGTCTACCTTGTATTTTACTACTTGGTAAATATTTGTATTCACTTTTCTTTGTTGTATATATTTATATATGTAATTGTCTCCATCACTAGAATGTAAACTTCTTCTAAGGTGGGATTGTTTCATTCTTTGTACTTGTATCCCTAACACCTAGCAAAATTCCTGGCACATAGTCAATACTTAGTATTTGCTTGCTGAATTGAATTGAGTATGAGTCAACATTTAGGTATGGCAGCCAAACTGACAAGATCTCAGGTTGCTTTGAGAGCCATAGCATGTAGAATAGGGGAACTGATAATTCCATTCTACCGTGTTCAGATCATATCTATAGTATTATGTTCAGTTTAGTGGCTTAGGAAAATTAATGATAATGGTGGCAAATGCCCAGGTGAGGGTGACCAGTATGGGGTGCTTAGTGGTGCTATCTTTAGATCTTGTCATATAAAGATGAGTTGAGGAACTGGGAATGTTTATATTGTAGAAGAGTCTTTCAGGGGACAGGATAGCAGCCCTCAAGTCCTTGAGAGACTCTCTTGCAAGAAGAATTAGACTTATGGGCAGAAATTGAAATTAGCAACTTTAAATTTACTGAAAAGAAAAACTTCCTAATAGTTACAGCTGCCCCAAAGTGGATTGAGCTGCCTTGGGGGGTAGTGAGCTTTCCTTTAATGAAGGTTTTCATGTGAGATATTGTAAAAAGGAATTTTGGTCGGGTGTTCACTGGGCTAGACTAACTTCTGAGCTCCCTTCCAATTCTGAAATTCTTTGATTAATTTACATCAAGATACAATAGGTATAGAGTCAAATGTTTGCATATAAATTCATGCTTGTAGTCATACTCTAGTTAGGTTTGTGGGACTACCTAGTATTCCTGTGTTAGGTAATGTATGAATCAAGGTGGTAAATGTTCAAGAAATAACTACAAATAAATTATTTCTGAAGTTTTAAAGCTTTTATTCCTCAAAGGGAGATGGGGTATGATTAATTTTTATTTATTTGATTTTTATTTGATTCAAGCCTAAATTAATTAGTAGTTGAATATTTTGTTATAACTTAGGAAATGCTATTGAGTTTATTATTATTATTACGACCTTAGCTATCGCCAAGAATAACAATTTCTTCACTAAGATATTCGAGAGTTTGCATAACTTTGATTATAACAGGGATTCAGTTACATTAGCAGCTGTAAAGTTGGAATATGGAGCAAGTAATTGCTTAGATCTAGGTAGTAAGATGCTGATATTTGTTTGGTCATACCTTTTGCCATATGATTAAATTACAAGGCATTTTTCCTTTTGTTTTTGGTTTACATTTATGTTCAAAATTGGTGTTTTTTCTTCTATGACAATCTTAAACACATAGGCTACTGTGCTAGGTTCTGAAAGAAAGGCTCCATAGTAGAAATGCTATTTGAGTTGGGCTTTGGGAGTGCGCTCAAGGCATGGGGAGAAATCTCAACCAAGTTATGAAGGAGTGAAGTGCAGGACTTTTTTGGGGCAGAGAATGGTTCAGTTTCACTGATTATTAGATTCACAGAGGGGGAAGGAAGATAGGTAGGTGAAGGGCTAGAGCCACATTCTGCAGCAGCATGAATACTGGGCAAAAGAATTTGAATTTTATTGGCTGGCACTGGGAGATAACCGAAGATTATTGAGCCAAGCATTGTATGACCATGTCTATTCAAAAGGGTATTATTCACTTAACAAACATTTACTAAGCCCCTACTATGGGGAACAGATACAAATAAGATACAATCTCTTCAAGGAGTTTCTAGTCTAATTTGGTAGAAGATTTAATACAGATAAATATAGTATTAATTATAATAAGTACATGAGGAGTTGTTTAAAGTGCCGTGAAATCAAAGGAGAAATTACTCCTAGAGATTCCCAACTGGGTGATAATGCCCCCTGGGGAGTGCTGGAATGATTCAGGGGGGTGGTAGTAGCTTTGGTTGTAACTGGGGGGCAGTGGAAGCGTAAGGAAAGAAGAGAAGATAAGAAAATTTTGAAAAGCTGTTTGTACATGTTTCATTGAGTTAAAGTCGTAGTGATTATATTACCTTCCAAATAAACACATAAAATGCAAGTTATAATCAATTAGTGGTCAAGTCCTTCAACAGGTCTTAACAAGCAAGTGTTGGCAGGCAAACTTGTTGCACATTGTTGGGAAATCCAGAATGCATTGGATACTATATGGTTACATGAAGCAATATTGCATCATCAAAATTTCAATGCAGAAAAACCCCATAAATCTATAATAAATTATTAAATTTAAGATGTGTCATTTAAAAAATTTTTAAATGATACAAATTAAAAAAAAAACTGTTAAAGTAGATTTCTGGAAGGGGCACTGAGTAATTTTTTTTTCCTTTTGAAAAGGAGGCAGTAGGCCAAAACAAGTTTGGGATCCTTTGTTTTATATGGAAATGTACGGTGTGATAAGGGGGTGGTGTTTGAACTTGAAAACTAGATAGGATGTAAAGAGGAAGAGATAGGGAAGAGGGCATTCTAGGCACAAGGGAACAGTATGAGCAAAGTTCTAGAGGGAGGACAGTGTGGGCTATGGGAGAGGAACTGCAAAAAATCTGATTCCCCTCCCCTCCCACTAAAGAATGGCTAGATTAAGTTTGTACTCAGATTTAAAAAAACAACAACATTGCTTTAATATTTCCTTTTATTCAAATCCCAGGATTGACCTTTTCTCTTAGGAAAATAAAACAAACAAACCTCTCAACCTCTTTTATGAGCGATAGTATTGCCATGATGCTCTAAATCTTAACAGCAATGGGCAGAATATAAATGGAATGAGCCCAATCCCCCATTCTGAGGCTAGCCAGATGCCAGGGCCAGTGTTCTCTTTTCCTTCTGGGTTTTTCACATACAATTTATATTGTTCACTTAGACGTTTATGGAAAAAATAGCTTTTTTACATGTCCATATTATTTGGTTCTTTTCTGCATTGAGTTGAATTGTGGATTAGGCATTCTAAGCATTTCTCTTTGTGCTTAGTGTTGATATTGGACCTATTCCAGGGAAAGACGTGCTGGCTGTTGTGGGTGGAAACTGGGCAGTTTCCTTGTTTGGGATTTGAAGGGATTAACAATGAATTATCTAATCCTTGGGCATCCAGTCAAGGGATGAGAGAGTCTCTGAGCTGGAATGGACTTTAGAGATTCTTTAGTCTAATGTACTAATTTTTGGGGAAAAAAAAACACAAAACTTTGGATTTGGTTCAAATTGTGGCTCTGTTCTTTGCACCCATAATTTTAGGCATGTCATAATCTCTCTGGGTTTCAGTTTTCTTACTTGTTAAATGAATGATTTGGTATAGAGGACTTCTAAGGTTTCCTTCAGTTTGCATTATATGGTCCTATGAACCTAGGAAGGATACTGAGTAAGATCATGGGATGGGTAGCTAGGTGGTGGCTAGACCTGGAGTCAGAAACACTCATCTTCCTGAGTTCAAATCTGGCCTCAGGCATTTACTAGTTGTGTGACCCTGGAAAAATCACTTAATCCTGTTTACCTCAGTTTCCTCACATGTAAAATGAGCTGGAGAAGGAAATGGCAAACTACACCAGTATCTTTGTTAAGAACCCACCAAATGGGGTTATGAAGACTTTGTGTTTGTCGTTAGTTCTTGAAGAGGACCATGACATCAGGGAGATTATGATAGACTTGTAGTTGACTTTGGTTTGAGTGAGGGAGAGCTGTGCAAGGTCACCAGCCTCACTTTCTCCTCCAGAGCCATCTGGGTCCAGTGGTCAGATATTCATCAGGATGACTTGGAAATAGCCTAGGATGTGATGGAAGACCCTGGCCCTTTTAAGCTAAGGTCTTTTGGACATGACTGAAACAATTAGACAACAACAGTGAGGAAGAGAAAACTGTTTCCTTTGCCTGTGCTTAGATGAAGCAGAACAACCCATTGTCTGGGGATTGTTATGTAACTCAGGCTAGAGGGAAGGGTGGTGGCCACCATCTGTGTTACTTACTGCCTGTACAACCTTGGCAATGCATTCAACTTCTCTGGACCTCAGTTTCTACACCTATAAAATGAGGCATTTGGATTACATGATCCCTAAGTTTCCTTCCAGCTCTAGATTGATGGACATTAATTCCATGGGTGCAATTGTCTTTTTTTCTTGGTTCCAAATAGATGGTCTATAGGTTTTTGCTTTCCTATTCAGGGTATCCCTACATGGTATGATTTTAGGGATTCTGAAAAGTCACTTGCCTGAAAACATCTCTGTGGTCATTTCTGAAATCCCTCAACAGGGAGGAGTAATAATAATTAACATTTCATAGTATTTCGAAGTTTGCAAAGTGTTTCATATATCATTTTATTTGAACCCCACAATTGCCCAGTGGATTACTATAACTATTGTTATTATCCCTACATATGAGGCTCAGAGAATTCTTCCCCATAGTCATATAATTAGAAAATGTCAGAGGTGGGATACAAACCCAGCTCTTCCTGGTTCCCAATATAAAACTCTGTCTTTTTAACCATGCTGTTTAGAATTACTCTGAGCAAGGGCTCAAAGCTGGATGTGAAGTAACCCAGTAGCATACCTGTGCCTAGTTCATTGGTGGAGAGAATGCAGAGTCTTAAGGGAATGGGAACCAGAACAATTAGGTTTTGATTTAGGAGGGAAAAAGGAATAAAAGATTTGGAGCATAAGGAGGATGATATCACTTTAATGGGATTGTGAGTAGCTAAGTGGGAACCCTTGCTTTGGGTTAGGTGAGGTATAAAGGTTGGAGGGATTGCCTTTAAACAATAGAAGTAGGGATGGAGCTGGTGACAGGATAGTGATTGTAGGGGTACAAGTAGGCTCTTATTGGGGGTGCCTCAGATGTAACTCAGACTCCAGTTTATCTCACAGGATCCCTCAAACAGAAAAAGAGAGAAGGCACTCCTTGAGAGCAGGGGCTATTTTTTTGGCTTTTCTTTGTATCCTACAGGTTAAAACAGTCTTAGCATCATCTTGGTAAGCATTTATTAAATGGTTGTTGACTTGGCTTATAGTTAGTGGGACTGAACCCTGGCCCCAGCTTTTCTTTTTAAAGGTTATTGAAACCTAGGGTGGTGGTGTACTTTTGTAACCTCAGCTGCCAAAAGAGGCTGAGGCTGGTGGATTTCTTGAGTTCCTGAGTTAGAGTGGCCTATACTGATTGGGTGTCTGTCCTAAGTTTGGTATCCCAGGTGAGCTCTCAGGAACTGGAGGGAGGGAAGGGCGGGCACCAAGTTGACTTGGGAAGGGTGAATTAGGCCAGGTTGGAAATCAGAGCAGGTCTGAGCCCTCTGGTGCTGATCAAAAGTGAGATTGAGCTAGAGAATAGCCCTTGTACTTCCAGCCTGAGTAAAATAAGGGCATTGTCAAAAGAAAGAAAAGAAGGAAGGAAGGAAGAAAAAAAGAAAGAGGGAAAGGAAAAGGAAGGAAGAAAGAAAAAGAAAAAGAAAGAAAGAAAAAGGAAGGAGGAAGAAAAAAGAAACACAGAAGGAAAGAAAGAAAGAAAATAAAGAAAAAAGCCACTGGAATGGCTATTATTTGGGACAGCGGTACCAAATTTAATGGAATTGAGGACCACTAAACCTTACATAAAGATCCCTGTGAGCTGCACGTTGACTTAGAAAACCATATATTAACATTATGTTCTTTCGTATTTTTATTTATTTTGTTAAGTATTTCTCAGTTACATTTTAATATGGTGCTGGCTATAGGAAATGTCATTCTAGTCTATGTGTTTGATGCATTTAGTATTGGATATGGGTCAGAAGATCTGGGTTCTATCCCTGTTCTGCCATTATCTTTGGGATTGTTTTCCCTTCTGTATAAAGTCTGAAGGGTCTCTAAAATCTAACCCTCTGTGTACCCAAGATTTAGGCTCTATCTAACTCCACCTTAACTCCACTTCAATTTCAGTAAGAGCCAAAAATGCCTTCCTCTTTGATCTTAGGCAAGTGATTTCCATCCTTTGAAAACTCAGTTTCCTCCTCTGTAAAATAAAGGAATTAAACTAGGTGAATCCAAAATTTTAGTCTAACTCTAAACAATTTATGTGTGAGTCAAAAGATATCAATCACATGGTGATATCTTTTGGTCCTCTTCCAGCACAAAGGACAAACACCACCAGCAACAGCAGCACCATTTTGAATCCTATTTTGGGGAGGAGGGAGATGGTTTCAAATCCTCTTTTGGCTCCCAAAAGTATTTACTGTAAAGGTCACCTCTCCATTCCCCACTCCTCGAGTAATCAGGTTGTCCAGTGTAAAGCGCTTAGCACCTAGTTATTAAAACCCCACCTCCCCCAACCCTAACTCCCAGCAGTGGCTCCACCTATGAGGTTCAGCCAATTCCTTTCCCAAATGAGAGCACTTTTCTTGCTGCCTTCTCTGCTTGTGGTTTGTAGTCTATGCCTCAAGTGGAAAAATTCCTAAATGTAGTTCTGCTGAAGATTGTGTTTAGGGTGGGTGAGAAATACTAAAAGCCTGTGTGGCAATTATCCTGGTTTAAAGTGGGGTTACCAAAGATAAAATTAGTTCTTGAATAATTTTTACCAAAGTCTTGTTTTTGTGCTATTTTAAAAGTGGTGAAGGGAAGGACTGGAACCAGGGCCTGAATAAGCTAATGGCTAGAGAAAAATCTGTGATCGATGGCAGGCTTTTCTTCCCTTTTATAGCTTCAGAAAGCACATGCCTGAACCCAAAGGAGACAGTTCACCTGCCTCCGAGTTCAGGAAACTTGGAAAAATGCCAAAAATTAGCTACTGTTGTACTGAAAAAAGGGGTGTGTGTGTGTGTCTGTGTGTGTGTGCGCATGTGCAGAAGTACAAGAACTATGGGAAAATGAGCAGGAATTTTAGGGCAGAAATGACAGGAATAGCCCTTAAAAGTGATCGTTTAAAATTCTCACTAACTTCTCTAAACCAGCTCTGTCTGGCTCTTTGTGAGAAGAATCTCTCTTCTAGCCTTGCCTCAAATTGTCATTTTTGGTTGTTAGTCAAAATAATTTATTGGTGTCATACATTACCATCAGGTAATGGCTTTAAAATTGGGAGGAGCTTTGGTGATCTTCTAGATCAGCAGCTCTCGACCTTGAACCATGAAGTTGTTTTAGAAATATTTTGGTAACTGCATTTGAATTTCTTTATAATCCCATGTTGTCATTTCTTCATTAAAAAAAACAAAATATTCTGAGGAGTCCATAGGTTCCCTCAGTCTGCCAACAGGGTGTATCACACACACACACACACACACACACGCACGCACGCACGCACGCACGCACAGATCCCCTGACCTAGTCTAAACTCTTGATTTCACAGATGAGGAAATTGAGGCCTAGAGACATTAAATTATTTGCCCAAGGCCAGAAACATAATGAGTTACAGGTGTATGGGATTGAAATCCAGATCTTCTCGCTCTGAAAGGATCCCTCTGCCTTCCCATACTGACTCTTAGGTTATTGTAGGAAAGGAATTAATATGCAATTAGGTGGTGGGAAGGTAAAAACTTAATTGGAATGAAAAATGAGAGGCAGTATGATGAAGTGCAAAGAACTCTGGCATTGGGGTTCTTTTAAAATAATTTATTTTTAGTTTTCAACATTCACTTCCATAAGAGTTTGAGGTCTAAATTTTCTCCCTTTCCGTCCCTTGCCAACTCCTCAAGATGGAGTGCAATCAGATATAAGCTCTACATATACATTCATATTAAACATATTTTCACATTAGTCATGTTGTAAAGAAGAGTAAGAACCAATGGGAGGAGTTACGAGAGAGAAGAAACAGAAAACAAAAAAGACAGTAAATAGTCTGCTTTGATCTGTATTCAGAGTCCAGAGTTCTTTCTCTGTGTGTGGGTAGCATTTTCCATCATGAGTCTTTTGGAATTGTCTTAGATCCTTGCATTGCTGAGAAAAGTTATGGCTTTGGGGTTTTTGTTTCAGTTTTTTTTTCAGTTGTGTCTGACTCTTCATGATCCCCTTAGGGGTTTTCTTGGCAAAGATACTGGAGTGGTTTGCTGTTTCCTTCTCCAGCTCATTTTATAGAGGAGGAGGCTGAAGCAAACTGGGTCAAGTGACTTGCCCAAGGTCTCACAGCTAGTAAGTGTCTGAGGCCAGATTAGAACTCAGGAAGATGAGTCTTCCTGACCTGAGTTCAAATCCTGCTTCTGACATCTATTCCCTAAGCAAGTCACTTAACCTTTATGAGTCTCAGTTTCTTTGTCTAAAGGAGGGCATTAGACTAGATGATTTCTGAGACTCTTTCCCACATGGATAGACAAAAGGTAGATAGAGATTCTATGAGTCTTGGCTAAGTTTGATTAGTAGGAACAATGAAGCCCCCAAAGCAGTTGCATGAATTTAAATTCACACTATTATAATTATGTAATATGTTTACTGGTTCTAGCCTAATGGAAATATGTGGTGCAAATTTGAATAATGCGACATAACAGGCTTTGTTATCAGCATTAAGAGGGACCTAGTTATATTTGTGCTATAATTAATATTGGTTAGCAAGGAGTAGTGAAAATTTAATAATCTAGAAACATTTTTGTGTTTTGAATTTAGGTTCAAAAACACCGGGGCTGCCTTTGGCAGTACACATTTTGTATCAAGGAATATTACCCTAAGGAAGGATCGCTTGATGGGCTAAGTACAGGATAGCATTTTGATGAATAATGAAGCCATAAATCAATCCCTAGAATGGGAGCTTCTGAAGAATAGCTTGAGGATCCCAATTCGCCATTTATGTTACTAAAAAAGCTTGCTCTCCAAAGGAAATCCTATTCCTTACTCACCTAAAAGGAAGATGAACAAGGTCTGAGCAACAATTGTCATAAAACCCTCTAGCATTTTCTGGAAATTTCTTAGGCACTCAGCTCTCAATGGAGCCTTCTGAGTGGATGTTTAAAAACTGCTGAGAGTGTCTTTTAATAGTCCTTTAATAGGCCTCTAGGAGTGGAAAGGTAATTCCTGAACAAGTAAATAAGGAGGGAAAGATAATAGAAAGTTATTTATAAATCACATCCAGAGACCAGCAAAAAATTTGTCCTTCTGGAGCAATATATAGACCATAACATCATATACAGGACTCAATGCCAAAGAAAGTTGTGGTCAGTGTTAAGTAGGAATGAAAGAAACAACTTGAATATAATAATCTGCTTTTCCACAGCATTCAGACAGAAAACTGTTTACAATGGAATGGGTCCACCACCAGTGGAGTACAATTACTATGTAGGGAAACGGAGTAGCAATTATATTCTTGGCTTTGGACATTTAAAATTGTTTTCTTCTATGATTCACTATAGTCTAGCATCCTGGAGTCTCCCTATTATCTTTTATTTGTATTTTTATGAAGTCAGACCAATAAATAGGAAGATACGAAATACCTTTGTATCTATCACTTCTTCACCTTCTATATAACATATTCACCCAGGCTGGATGCAAGACAATTAAAAAGAGTATTTCGGGGAAGTAACATAGAGTACAAAGTGTGGAATGGAATCTGTGTTGCTGTGGAAGCACCAGTGACATAAATTTCTAGATTTGGAAAAAAAATCCAACCAAGAAATATTCTGACATTTATTGCACATACTTGTAAAGTCACTATAAGCTTTGGGGTATCCTCATCTCAACTCTCACTCACACTGATGAGTCAGGTCCCTCAGAGCAAGGCTATATTTCTCTCTTAGGGTTCTAGGGGGTATCCCTGAAGGATTGGGGGATCATTTTCTGTAATGATTTCCTTTTCCTGGTATATTCTCCCCAATGTTAACTACCATTTAACTGCAGTTTCATTTAATATCAATTAGCTTTCACAAAGTGATATTTGCTATAAAGATAATATCAAGAACAGAAGTTACAAAGCATTTTCCCCAACACCTGGAGCAATACTATACCCTATACCTCGTCAATCTCTCGGGAGAGTGGGATCAAACAGAAATAGCAGTTGCCTCACCAAGTTCACTTCCCAGTTTGCCGTAGCTGATAGGTGCATCCCTGTAGCTTTCTCTTGGCTGCCTTTGATTTGAGTCAAATGGGTGACTTAGGACTTTGCTCTTTACCATGTGACTTCTGGCAAATCTTAGCATGGACTCTAGTTGCCTCCTTTCTGGCACTTGATATTCTGATCTTTCAAAACCCATAAGGTCATAATCAACTTCAATACTCTTTCATGTAAAGAAGGAAAGAACAGATGCAAAGAAGCAAACTGTATTCATGGGCCACATGTCAGCTTCTGGTGGGAAGGGCCCAGGGCCTCTCCCAGTATAGAGGCTTACAGTATTTCTCTTTCTCTGCAATGCAGCCAGACTGTAAAGGGGAAGAAGTTCACTTTTTGCCAGTTAAGGCCTTTTAAAAAAGCATTTAATGCACCCTAGTTCTGGTTCAGTTGCCGATCAAAACTGCATGTCTTTACCATGTTGTTAGTAGACTAGAACTGGTTATATCAGTCTGGTTGTGTTCCAAAAGTCAACGTGGGGATTTCATGAGCTCATGTATATGCTGCGTATGCTATTAAGAGCTGCCCAGTATCCTGTTATACATGTATGTATAATTACACTGCATCCTCAACTTAAAATACCTTTTGTTCATCCACTGAAAATTTCTGGGAAATAATTGACTTAGTTACCTTTTCTTATTCAAATTTTAGTTTAACACAGTTGCTGTTCACTAGTGAACCAAGACATCTCCTGGAGATCTCTCTCAGTCAAAAGCACAGCAGCTAGTGTTTTCCTGGTTTCCCTTAAGAATGATTTTATCCTTCAAAATCTGGAGGAACTTATGAGGGACCCGATGGTCACAAACATGGCGGGAACAGGTTCTTGGGGAAAATAATGAACACTGTGGGGAGTGGGGGGAGGGAGATGGCCACACCATATTAGAAATTGTGTTAGAGGAGAGGAAAACCAGCTACTGTCTAGCATGAAACCTTGTTACTGAGGCAAAACAATTGAATGGATTCAAAAAAAGAGCCAGTGGGAGTGCCTAAATTTCCACAGAAGTCAGCCGAGAAGGAAAGAAAATTGGATTTGGAATTAGAGGAGATCTGGGTTTGATTCTCTGCTACTCTGGACCTAAGTGACCTTGGACATTTCACTTTTTTGGGCCTCAGTTTCTTCATCTGTAAAATTAGGGGGGGTTGGATTAGGTGACCCTCCCCCAAGTCCTCCTCTATCTCTAATCTATGATTATGATCATTTGATAAAGATGGAAAGCTTTCAAGAATAAAATTGTAATAACACAAAGAAACAACTCTGATGGTGAAGAAAATGAGGAATTATCTAAAGAGTCAAATGTGGATGCAAAGGAAACTCATCAACCGAATTAGATTTCAAATAGATAGAAGTGAGTGCAGGTAATGGAGGCTAAATACCAAAGAGTGTTATGAAGAGTCAGGAGTGCTGAATAGCTGAAAAAACTGAGACTAGTGCAATATGCTAAATAACCAAAAATGTTTTTTTGATTGTTTTAAGCTGTATTGGGTGACAAAAAATAAGATCCAAGAAGGGGCAAGACAAATATCCATCACAGATAGACTGATGATAAAGGAAGATGCAAAGAAGACTGTGCTGTTGGCTTTTTTATTCTGCTTCTGTTTCTCTGCCAGCGATATTTTGATATTTGAACTATAACCCATGGAATGACTAATAGGGAGTTTGTGCCTAAGAAAAGTAGGGAGAAAGTAAGAGAGCACCCAGCTTCCTTGGATCAGTGTGTTATCAGACCCCATGAAAACTGTGTCCCAAGCTATGGAGACAACTGGCAGTTGGGTTTGCTAAGTTCTTTATTGCCTATGATCTTTAAAAGAAACTGGTGAAGAAAAAAGATGCTGCAGGACTAGAGGAGGACATAGATATTGTCCCAGTTTTTACAAAGGGAAGAGAGTGGAGTCTGTAAGCCGCAGGCCAATAAGCTTGACTTTGATTCCTAGCCAAACCCTAGAAGGCATTATTAAAAGGCTCATTAAAGAACAAATAGAAAAGGCAGCAGTGATAGCAAAGAGCCAGTTTTCTTTCATCAGGAACAGTTCACACCTGAAAATCCTCATTTTCTTTTTTATGTAGATATTAGATTTATAGATCAAGAGAGTGCTGTGTTATAAATACTTTAGCAAAGCATTTGGACAGTGTCTCATGCTATTGGAATGGGAAAATCCCAATCTCCTCCAGAACCCCTCTCTGTGTTCAGTACCTTGGAGTACTTTGCTTTATCAGAATTATGCAAATATGGCTCAAGACCCTGTTCTAGTGCACATTCTACTTGTAAGGAGGGAAGGAAACAAGCTTTTATTAAGTGACAGATGCTATGCTAAATGTTTTATAAATAATATCTCATTTGATTATTAAAACAACCCTGGGAGGTACCCCCATTTTAAAGCTGAGGAATCTGAGGCAGATGGGGTTAGATGGCCATATTTGAACTTAAACCTTTCAGACTCTAGGCCTAGCCGTCTATCCACTGTACCATTTAGCTGCTTCATGAGTTGGCAGAAACTTTAAATCACCTAGTATTTAATAGAGGCTGTACTGGATAGAGATATGGACTTGATCTGTGATTATGACAAGAGTAAATAAAATGACAGGCACTAGACTAGTTTGTTTGGAACATGGCATTTATGAAAGCAAATGGTATGAAATAAATCAGGAAAAGTCAGTAGGAAATAGATTATGGAGGCCCTTAAAAATCAGAGTGAGCAATATGTATTTTATCCCAGAAGTAATGAGATGCTTGAGGTTTTTCAGTAGGGGAGTGGTTAGCTCTGCACTTTAAAGTATATTTTTTGGACAGTTGGGTGGAGGATATATTGGAAAGGGGAAAGACTGAAAGTAGGAATATCAATTAGGAGACTGTTATATTACAGGAGAGAGGTGATGAAGGCCTGAAGTAAGGAAGTGGCAGGGTGAGTGAGGACTTCTGGGAATGTATGTGAGGGATGCTCTAGAGGTAGAACTGGTCAGGTAAGAGTCAAGGGTGATTCTGATTTTGCAAAACTGGGTGACTGGAAGGATTACGGTACCCTCATAGATAGAGAAAAGTTAGGAGGAGGAAAAGGTAGGTTCAGAGAGGAAGATGGTGAGTTTAGTTTTGGACATTTTGAGTTTCATATGCCAATAAGATCAATAGGATGAGGTATTCAGTAGGTAGTGGAAGGTGTATGGAAGTTCAGGAAAGAGATTTGCAGGAGTCAGGCTGATTGTGTTATTGCTGTTGTTAAAATGATAATTTTACACATTGGATATGATGAGTTCATCAAAGGAGAGTATAGAGAAAGTAGAGAAGAAAGCCAAAGATAGAGCCTTGGGGTGGGGCATACACTCTTAGGGGATGAGAGGTAGAGGATAATCTGGTAAAATCAACTGACAGCAGTCCTACAGAGAGAAGGAGAATCAGCAGAGAGCAATGTTGTGAAAATCTATAGAGGAGAGACTATTCTTAAGGAGAGGATGGTCAACGGGGATGCTGAAGTTATATCAAGAGGGACAAGGATTGAGAAAAGCCAATTGGATTGAACAGCCAAGAGATTATCTTCAAAGAGTGCTGTTTCAGCAGTATGTTGAGGTCTGAAGCTAGATTGCAAGGGGTTGACAAGTATGTGGGCAGTGAGGAAATGAAGGCAGTAAAGATGATTCTTTCTAGAAACTGGACAATTAAAGGGGGGCAGGTATAGGAAGGGGATTTTGAGGGATAGCTGGACATAGAGAGTGGGGGAAACTCTGCTCCCATTGCCACAGAGCTATAGAATGTTTGAGCTAAGGGATTTTTAGGTTATTCAACCCTACTATATCATTTCATAGATAAGGGAGTTAGGGCAATGATAGAATATCATGTTGATAATAGTGAGGACTTCATTATATGGCAGTGAAGACCTTCTAGTTGTACTCTTTTGAATATACACGTTACTCCTATGTTCTTAGAAACTAGAAAAAGAAAACCCAGACTGTGTCTTTCCATTGAAAATAATGACACAAACGTTGTGGCTGAAAACATTTCATCTCTCATTAAAGGTATGACACAGTATTCTAGAGTGGTCTGTGAACATAGCTACTATTTATATCATTATTTCTTTTCTTTTAAAAATATTTTTAAGTTGTATTGTCACCTTTTGGTAGGAAATACCACATTCTGTATCCATAATCCCCCACCTCTCTAGTGTGAGGCAGGCATTGTGTTTTGTTGTCAGTTCTCCTGTACTGAGACTGGTCATTTCATCAGAGTTAAATAGCATTTTAGTGCCATTTTCAATTCTGTTCTTGTCATCATTGTATGTATTGTTTTCCAGCTCCCATTTACTTTGCATAAGCTCACACAAGTCTTCCTATATTTCTCTCTATTCCTTGTTTTTTCATATCTTATGGTACAATAATATTCCATTACATCATATACTGTAATTTGTTTAGCCATTCCCCAAATGATTAGCACCTAGCTGTTTCCAATCTTTTGCTACTATAAAAGTGTTCCTACAGTATTGAGCATGCTGTTGTTTTACAAGAAACACCTTTCTTGACCCTGAAGAACCAGTTTGTTAACTGAATATGACTAGTTGGTAAGTTAGGTTCTATCTGTACTATACTTTGACCTAAAAAGAAAATTTTTAGGGCAAACAGGCTAAAATCAGTATAGAATGTAATCGTTCCTGAGAGGATTCCGATTTCATATTTCCCTTTCCACTTTCTTTATTAATTCTTCTACAGCAACAAATGCATAGAATGTAAGTACACCAAGTAAAATAGCAACCTGCTTAATAAATAGCTAAGCAAGCTTAAATCAAGTGCCATTTTCTCAGGATATCTGAGTGGATGACTTTTTTTTTGGGGGGGGGAAATGTTACTTATTTTTGAAGATGCATGAAGTAACAGGATTAGGAAAGGTACCCTTAACTGTCATGTGAGTAAAAGGATCCAATACTTTATTTACTATTAAAATTATATAAGCAATCCTTGTCCAAAGATGTTTGCTGTTGTGAGGAGTGGATAATGGAACTGGATTTTAGTTTAGAATGAATAGGAAAGAGTAAGGTTTTCTCAAATCAGCTGAGTTTCAATTAGTGCAAATAAATTCTAAATGGTTGCATTATTCAGATTCTCACTATTTGAAGTGATAATTACATGTAAAATAATTATCAGTTCAAGCCCAATGGAAATATACATTTTAAATTTTAATAATGTGATCACTTCTCAGGATTCATTATTCTCATTAATTAGGACCTAGCTTTAAGGATTGTGGCTTGTTGGAACACAAGGGGTATGAATTCCAAGGTGAAGTTGGGGCTATGAGTTCTTAGGGAATTCAAAATATTCCTCAGGGAAGAGCCTGCCTCTAGTTTCCAGAGTCTCCTTGGAAGTTGGCTATTATGCCTGTGGATTGCAGTAGGTAAGGTCTTAAATCCAAGGCCCCTTTAGAAAAGTGAGTCTTCCTGGGGTCTGAAGAAAAATACAAGGGTTTCTTCCAGTTTGAGCAGGTCCTCCTCATCTTCCCATTTGGTATGAAGCTCTGGGGCAGATCTGGTACTCCCCCAAACTTCTGTTAGATGTTAAATGTAGGTTGAACTGGCTAGATGTGTCTTTTAAAGAATGATGCATGGAGGAAGGGGAAGGGGGAATAGTTAACTATCATTTGAACAATCAGGTAATGGTAGAAAGAGTCTTTCAAGCAATAAAAAGGCTGTTTGATAACACAGAAACCACTAAAACTATATAATAGATAAAAGCCCAATAAAACCCACTTATTTTGAAAAGCTTCAAACTTGATAGTCTTTCTCTTCTGACTTTTCTCCCTCTTATCTCTAAGGTTACTTGTGGTCTTAAAAGTACTGATGGCCTTTTCTAAGTCCTCATCCTTCCTCGTCTCTGCAGCTTCTAACACTGTTGATAACCCCCTTGTCCTGGACACTTTCTTTCCTTGACTTCTGTGAGACTCTTCTCTCTGATTATTTTCTACTGTCTGAATGACTTCTGAATCTCTTTTGCCATGTTATCATCCACCTCTTGCCCTGTGATCAGTAATCCATCTCCTATCCCCAAGGCTCTCTTGGGTCCTATTCTCCTCTCTTTTTTTGCTGTTAGTCATCTTATCATCTCCTGTGTGTGCAATTATTTCCATTCGGATGATTAAAAAATCTATATATCCTTCCCTAAACTCTCTCCTGAACAGCACCCCTGCAACTTCAACTGATGTGCATATTTAACTGAATGTCCCATTGGGATCTCAAACTCGATGTCATCTAAACTAAACTTATCACATTCCACTTAACCTTCCTTCAAACTTCCTATGAAGATACCATCCTTTCAATAACAGAGGCTTGAAGCATCGTAGTTATCCCTTTTTCTCAATCCTGACACCCAATCAATTGCTAACTCTTATCAAATCTGTTTGTACAAGATCTCCTAAATATCTCCTTTTTTATCCATTCAAACTGCCACCACCCTTGTACATGCCCTGACCACCTGTTGCCTAGACTATTATAATAGCCTTCTAATTGGTCCGCAGGTTTGATCATTCCTCTTCTCTGCTCAAAAATACCTCTAACAGTTTGGGTGGAGGAATGTGGTTACAAGATTTTAGAGAGATGTGTAAGCTTAACAATGTGCTCGAGAGTCATAATCTCCCTTCTGTAGTACATTGTAAACTCCCCAAGGGCAGGAAATGAATGAATTGGAGAGTGTATTGCTAAGGACGACTTACCAGGGGGATGGTTCTAAAGACAGGAGCCACAAATGAGATCTTCACCCTGCTCCTACCCCATCCCTCCAATATCGTCAGAGAGCCTGCTGTGCTAAAATACAACTCCATCTCTCTAGCCAAGAAAAATTGCTTTTAACTCCATTCACCTTCAAATCTTTGATCTGTCACTTAATGTTCTTTTCTTGAATTAGGAGAGCCTGCAACTCTGGCCATGGAAGAGGAGAATCCAGAAGGAGGGAGGCAAAGGTTGACATGGCCTATGAGGAAAGGTCTCAGAGTATTTATACAACACTTTTCCACACATGTATGCCAAGTAGCTGAGGAGCAGGTGGCATTAGGCAGCTGCCAGACAATTGAAGTTAATAAAATAAAATCAGAAAAACAGGCTGCAGATGGCAAAGAATTAAAGGGAAAGTTGGAACTATGAGCACATCTAAGGGGAGATTAACTAAGCTAAGATGAAATGATTTGAGCCTGGTTGAGTCACATAGGGACTGCAAGATATCTCTACATTGGTGCAAGTTTCCAAGAATGGAATTCCTTATCAATAGGCATAGAAATATTCACATATTTACATGATAATTTACCAATATGATATTAATATATACAAATACACTTAACACAATATAACATGTAAACATATATTACAATAATAAAATAATTTGTTAATAATTGTGATTGACATCTTTTCATCATGAACTATCATAGTAGTCTCAAATATGCAAGATTTCATTACTATTGTGATTTTAGAACATGGAAATAATTCCCAACCCTATAAGGTAGGTAATACAAGTATCATTATTCCCAGATAAGGAATAATTTTCATCAAATCCAGAAGCATTTATTAAAGGCCTATCATGCTTGGCACTGCATTAGGGTATATGAAGACAAAAATGAAACTGTCCTTGTTCTTTAAGAACTTACATACCCTCAGAAGGGAAGCATATAAGTGTATAGAACTGAATACAATACTCAAGCTATAATCTGACCTGTGCACAATGCAGAGGGAGTGTTACCTGCTTATTCCTGGAGGCTATGTGTCTCTTAAGGTACCAAGGTTGTATTTAGTTTTCATACTTGCAGTTCTTTTGCATCATTTTTAGACAGACTCTGGTCTAACTACACCTTTCCCCCATCCTTAGTTGTAAAGCTGATTTTTTTTGGACATGAACATAATAAAATATTTGTCCCTGTTCAATTTCATATTTTTAAATTTGGTGTGATTGTTTGGATCTTTCGTGATCTTTTTGGATCATGTTGTCATCCAATAAATTAGTCAAATAGTATTATTTTTTAGGTTTGTACAATTTATATTAAATAGGAGAATTAATCAAGTTCTTTCTATTTTTTCTATATGTAGTGGCAAATGCTTCATTCAATGAAAGATTTTGGTAAGTCAACATCCATGCTAGGAAAGAAAAGAACCCACATGCAAAACTTTGGCATCCAAATGAGTTTTATTAAAAGATACTCTTTTGTACTTGTAGAGGGCTCGTAACGAAGGATGGCACATATTTTCAGGTCTTTGTTTCAAGATGGAATTGCAGACTAATTGTCTGACATCATCTTTAGCATCATATTAGCTCATTAGGGATACAGAAACAAAGGTAGCTAACTTTCCCTTTTTTATACATCCTATATCTCTGATGTGTTAAGGGCCCTCTCTCAGTTGATTAGTTACCAAGTATTTCATGGCAGTGATTCATAGGGTAGCAAGGTGACTGCTACAATCTATTACCTGCACTCCCAGAACTATCCTTTGGGATCTTTGATGATTGTAAAATGGCCAAATAGGTTTGAGGGCATGGAATTTGAATGCTCATTTCTCTTATCTCTGCCCATGATCATTTATCTTGGAGATGTGACACGATATCTGTGAAGTTTATAAAGACTCTGAAGCTGTAAGTTTTGGATATATAGGGAGAGCTCAGTCTATTTAGCAGTATAAAGCATAAATGAATAAATAAATAAATGAATTTACAGGCATAAAGAATAATAAGCAATTGTAATACGCATGCATATCCCAAAGGAGTTCTCTTTATCTCTAAATTGTAGTGCTGGTGGCAGGAGAATGACCTCAGGTTGTCTACTCAAGTGAGAAGACAGAGTTCTTTTGATCTGAGGCCTTAGTTTTCTCTTGGTATTTTCCATATGAATGCTAGCCTAGATTCTGGAGAAATGCTGGGGATTCGGTAAGGGAGAAAAATTTCTAATACACAAGGATCCTAATATTAGAGGAGGAGAGCCTTAACTATAAATAGAACTACAAATAGAGATGTATCTTCATACAGACATTTTCTAGCAAGCAATGCCTATTTGTATACATTAACATTTGCAGGATGCAAGAGTCATAGCAGTTCCCAAGCGGACATTATGTAATAAATTGTGGCCACTATAATTTAGCTGGTCCAGCCATATTTGACTATCCCTTCTAGCTTTGTGCCATCTGAAAAGAATATTAGGTGAGAATGCTTATGTGTCCCTTTATCCAAGTAATTGAAAAAAAGCGCTAAATAGCATAGGACCAAGCAAAGATTCCTGAGGCCTTCCAGTGAAGAACTCCTTCTGAGTTGACATCTCACCTTTAGCAGTTCCTCTTTGATTCTGACCATTCAATCAGTGCTGAGTCCATTTAATTTTACTAGGGTCCAGCACACAACTCTATCTTTTCCATAACTGCTTAATTTTTCTGTGCCTCATTTTCATCATCTGCAAACTAGCGTACCCCTAAGGTACCTTCTGGCTCCAAATATATGATCCTGCAAAATGCTACCTTGTTTAGCCACTGTCAGAAAAGGAAATAAGTTTGTTCTGAGGTGAGCTCTTCTTCCTAGGGCTATTTTCACTGTACTGCATTGTTTCCATGTATTTCATTAAGCAGACCCAGCATACAAAACTCTAAATGTAAGAGAGAAATGAATTCAAGTATGATTTTTGCATCAAAATGGATTTAGCTCAAGTTTCCATTATGAGCAAGTTTCCTTTGCATATTTAAAATGTGATTCATATTATGTGCAACATATTTGTTCATGTTGCACATAATTTGAATCACATTTTAAATACACTAAGGAAATACACTTTCTTTCAAAGGAAGCTTAAGGTGAATCTTAATTCAAATAATCATCCTTTAATTCACTTCTTTTGTAGCTCTAGAGCTTTGTGTACTGGGTCTGGTTTATAGAAATACGTGGTGACTGTGGTGCAGTAGATTAGTTATTCTGTTTGTTATTTCCTATTTGGTCTGTGAACAGTTTGTTTTATGTATTTGTTTGCATGTTGTCTCCCCTATTAGATTGTGAGCTCCTTGAGGGCAAGGACTATCCTTTGCCTCTTTTTGTATTCCAGTGCTTACCACAATGCCTGATATATAGTAAGTACTTAATAAATATTGATCTATTGTAATTATTAACTAAAGAGGATGGCATTTGTGTGTGGTGTGGGGCAAAAACTGCTTATGTACATCTGTAATATCTCCTTAATCTGTTGCTGTTCTCACCACTCCTGTGAGGAGGAACCAGAAGGAAAGATCGGAAAAGGAAGTAGTGTATATGACAAATTATAATATCTGAGGTACTGAAGGTGTACAAGACATGGTTTCAGGGACCCATGATGGAAGCATCGCTCCTTCCTTGAGATGGATGTAAAGGTCTGCTATGCTGTTTCATGATGACTTAGCTATGGCCAAAGAAGCCCAATGATCTGTGCCAATGACCAGACAGCTAAGACAGGGGAAGCACTGCCTCTCCTGGGTTACAGTTTGCATCAGAGCATCCCATGTTCTGGGATGAGTTGAGATACCTCACTTTGAAGTTCCTTCACTTGTACCTGTGGATTGGTCCTAGATCAAGTGTGAGTTGAACATATGGTGGGGACTGTGTTGTTATAATTTCTTCCCTGATCAAAGGAGGACTCAAATTAAACTGAATGGGACTCCTTGTCCAACTAATCCTATGTCTCAGGAGACTCCTGGGGTTTTGGAGGGAGGCAGGTTCAAGGCTCCTTGATATTTTGTTACTTTATTATGCTTTGTGTTCTTGGATTATAATATAATATCCATGTACCTACTGAGTCCATGCTAAGAGTAAAAGCTGTGCGGAGGACCTAAGTATGCTTGTCTGCATCTATATTAAAGTCAATGACATCATATTGAGATCCCTTGATCAACACTCATTGACATGTTACTAGTTCAAATGGCAGGGTTAGGTGGGTGCTCAGAATAATTTCTATTGAGTAGGTCCACCAATGCACGTACTCTTTGACAGTGAGGCTCAGTTCAGTTGCCACCTTCCCCATGAAGCTTCCCTTCATTCCCCAGGTATTAGTACGCTTCCCTAGAACACTTACTCTATTTATCTCTTTTCATGCTATATCTTCCTAGTAGAATGTAAGCCTGAGTTTTTCTTTTCTTCTTTATATCCCTAGGGAGTGCCTTAAACATTATAGGCACTTAATAAATGTTTGTTGGGTTGAATAGAGTTGAATGGCTTTTTCTTTTGGACTTTACTGGTAACAACCTCCATAGCACTGATAGGAACTTGTGAGCATAGTACGTATGTTCTTAATAAAGTTTGCCAAATTGAATTGAATAACCGATCAGTCACCAAGTCCTGTTAATTCTTCCTTTGTAATGCCTCTTGTATCTATTATTTCCTGTTCATTCACACTGCTACCATGCTACCATCTTGGGTCAAATCCTTATATTCTTGGGCTATTCCAGTAGCCTCCTGTCTGGGTTGTCTGCATCCCAGTTTTTTCCTGTTAAAAATCCATTTTGTTTCCTGCTTCTTGGTTGTTCTTTTAATAATTGGTTTAATCATGTTGTTGTTTTCCTCAAAACTATCTAATCATTCTTTATTACCCTTAGAATAAAGTCTAAATTCTTTAGCCTGGCATTTGAGGCCAATCACAAATCAGGATCAGCTTATTTTTCCACTCTCACCTCTCCCTATTAAGTTTACTGTTTTCAGAACATGTCTTGTACATTTCTATTTCTGTGCCTTTATTTATGC
This sequence comes from Trichosurus vulpecula, assembly GCF_011100635.1. Lineage (NCBI taxonomy): Eukaryota > Metazoa > Chordata > Mammalia > Diprotodontia > Phalangeridae > Trichosurus > Trichosurus vulpecula. The sequence continues at coordinate 338,781,055 of NC_050576.1, read as the reverse complement.
CATCACCTTCCAGGGATGTCCTAGTTTAAGGGTTTTTAACTTTTTTTTGTATCAAGGATACCTTTTGAAGTCTGATGTAGCCTATGGATCACTTCTCAGAATAATGTTTTTAAATGTATCAAATAACATAATAGGATTATAAAGGAAACCAGTTAAAATAAAGATGTAATTTTTCCCACCCAAGTTCACCAACCCTCTGAAATTTATTAATGGATCCCTTGGCCATCCATTGACCCAAGCTTAAGAGATTGTAGGTATAAGAAATGATGAGCAGGTGAATTTCAGAAAAAACCTGTAAAGACTTACATGAACTGATGCTAAGTGCAGTTAGCAGAACCAGGAGAACATGGTACATGGTATCAGCAACCTTGTGCTATGATCAACTATGATAGACTTAGCTCTCCTCAGCAATACAATGATTCAAGACAATTTCAAGACTCATGATATAAAATACTATCCACCTCCAGAGAAAGAACTATAGAGTCTGAATGCAGATTGAAGCATATTATGTTCACTTTTTTCTTTCTCATAGTTTTTCCCTTTAGTTCTGTTTCTTCTTTCACAACATGACTAATGTGGAAATATGTTTAAAATGATTGTACATGTATAACCTATATCAGAAAGCTTTTCTATATTGGGAAGGTGGTATGTGAGGCACAGAGAAAAATTTGGAATTCAAAATCTTGTAAAAATGAATGCTGAAAACTATCTTTACATGTAATTGGAAAAAATACTATTGGAATCCATGCAGGCCAAGTCCATTTCATTCTTTTTTCTCTAGACTAATTTTTCTCAACCTTTCAGGTTCTGTTTAAGTGCCAGCTCATCCATAAGACCCTCCTAGTCCATCTTATTGCTATCACTCTCTCACATCTTTGAACTACATAGGACTTGTTGGTATAGCTCATTAGATGTTGTTACTTCTCTGTTTCATGGGTATATATTGTATCCCCAATTAGACTGTAAACTTCTGGAATGTTGGATCTGAGTGTTTATATTTATTTTGCTGCTTTCGTAACAAATGAGCACAGAGGAAATGCTTAGTAAATACTGGTTGAATGAATTAAACAAGGTCAAAACAGAAACAAGACTGGATTTCTCTTCCAGGGGTAGAGGGATGGGGACCGAAGGGGAGAGGTCACTCACTTGTGAAAGGAGAACAATTTCCAGTGGAGGCAGAAGTTAGATTACAATGTACGAAGAAGTAAATAGGTGATGAGTAAATGGAGTAATTTAACTGTAAAAGGAAAGATAGAAATCATATACTACTGGGAAAGAGCAGAAGGGTCAACTAAGGTATTTTTGTTTTTGTTTCATCAGGATAGGGAAGATTTACTCTAAAAAACTCCTGCTTGTTTGTTTCACTTTGTAGTGGAAGTTACTCTGGATATTGGTAGTAGATATTCTGAGGACCAGGCTTGTTACATATGGAACAATTTGACTAGTGCCTGATGATTTTTTTGTCCATGGCCAATCATGAAACAGATCCTTTAAGTCTGTCTTTTTTCTTTCCAAATTTGCAGTGGTAGTGGAAGGGTGGAAAATGAGATAGAGTAAATTAAAAGCAAAAAATTCAGATGTGAATTTAACTATTGGTATTTTTATTGTGTGATCTCTTTCCAATGGCCAGTGAATTTATACTCTACTAAAGTAACTAAACAATATTCAGTGACATTTTCATTATAAATGGAACAGGAAATCATAAAGAAGTCACAATTTTACAGAAGGATGGTTCACAAGTTCTCTGAGGAGATGTGAACAAAGTAGCTGGTGGAGTTGATTGTAATATATATTTGAAAGTAACAAGAAACAGCTGATGTGACATTATTTGTTGAAGAAGATGAAATATTCTGTAAAGGATTTGAAAAAATCCTTAAACCATGTTCCTTAATTACTATACAACATCATTGTGAAGGTATACAGAAGGAGATTGTGAAAATTATGTTGGTAAATATGTTTTGAGCTCAAGAAATGAAATAGACCAAAGTTGACAGACATGGCAACCAAGGATGACAATGGTTTAAAAGTATAAGCTCATTTGCAAAGTATTATGTGGAATAATTCTCAAAGCAGTGTCATTAACAATATCATCTAACATATTATATTATAATCATATAATAGCATTACAAGCAGTATCATATCACAAAACTTGGAAAAGTAGTCAGAGATAAAACATTTTATAGAGAGCTTGACATAAGGGATCCAATTAAACTTTAATATAAGGACGGAGTAGGGACTGAACCCTGTGATCTCATTGATCCAAGAATTCCTGGATGAGGAAAGTTCATTTACCAATGTAGGTCAGCACTTTCCCCACAACTTAAAGTTTTAAAAGAATTGCCTAGAACACTGTGAGGCTAAATGATTTGCCAATATTCACACAGCTGGTACTTATTATGAGCAGAAATCGAACCCAGGTCTTCCCAATTTCAAGATCAGCTTTCTATCCATGATACCAGGCTGCCTCTCTCAAGTCAAATCACACCATGGGTGTTTGAATAAGATACCAGGAGAACAAGTAGTTGTGAAATGGAATAGAAATGTTGTCATTTTTAAAGCAATCTATTTTCATCAGTGATGATAAGTGGAACCACTACAATTCTATTCTATCACCTTTCTGCACAATGTATTATCTGAAGTAGTAATAGTGATAAGAAGATGAGGCTGGAATGGGTAACTGGACATGGTCAAATACAAGCTAAAAAAGTCAACATAGGAGGTGAGGACAATTTAGAAATTGATTTGCAAGGTTTCACAATGAAAGATCCCCAAATATAAAAAAAATATATTGAATGTGAATTTTTCCAAAATGAGGAGCAAGAAGACATTAATAATGCATACAATGACTTTCTCAAATCTGAAAGATCTTTATATGAGAGTCAGTGTGTCGGGGGTTGGGGTGTGGTAGGGAAAAGAATGCTGTACTTAGAGTCAGAAGAAGTCCATGCTTCAATTTTGTCCTCTGATTTTCACAAGTTGTGTGGCTATGGGCAAGTCACTTTGAGTCTGTTTCCTCATCTGTAGGACAGGAATAATTATATCTGTAGTTCTCAACTTATCATTACAATTAAATAATTTATGTAATTTTCAAACCTTAAAATGCTTTAACAATGTTAGTTATTATTTATGACAATGGTCTCTGCGCACATTAAAGGTACTTTTGATGAAAATTTGATAAGGGAACAGGCACATTTTTGCTAGTTTCTTCAACAGATCATGTAGTTTTATACAACTTATTAAGAGTTATAGAGACTGCAAGATCCTACTATGTCAGTTGTTTGATTTTTTAAAAAAAGGATTTGACTTGTTAAAATAAAATGCAACCTACAAGACCTTCTTCAAAGGGTATTCCATGCATAAGTTAAAAGGACATAAGACTCTTTCACAAATACAACCCTGGATATGACAATATTCGTTGATCTGTTCTGTAGTACTGTCAAATGGAGTATAGAAAAGGAAGACACATTTACCCAAGGAATAGAGGAAACCATGGAGTGTGTAGTGTCCATGTTCCAAAATAAAAGAGTGGTTTCCTATTAATAGAGAGTGTCAACAGGGCCAGGGATTAAAATGACTAAGGGCCGGGATGAGCAATATAGGGCTAGGCCAGAACTAGCCCTGGACAAGAACACTATATCTTTTAAAATTCACTTTGTGGTTTAGCGTGGTTGTGAGAACTGTTCCTTCTCCAGCCCTTGCTTAGGAAGGAATGTAGCAACATTTTGGGTTTGATTAATTACTGGTGATACAAGAACTAGAATGGGTTAGAGGAGGGAGGACCAGGAGAAAAGACAAAGAAAGCAGGAAAAGGACAAAAAGACAATAGCAAAGAAGGATTATAGCTACTCCTGAGAGCTAAAGAAATATGGGAATTGAGAGGGATTGGGGTTGATTATGAAACATACTGTAAACATTTGGTAATCTCAATCTTCAGGTGTACACAGAAAGGTTAGGGTCTCCTTTTATTGTTGTTATTCAGTTGTGTCTGACTCTTCATGACCCCATTTGGGATTTTCTTGGCAAAGATACTGGAGTGTTTTGCATTTCCTTTTCCAGCTCATTTTACAGATAGGAAAACTGAGGCAAACAGGGTTAAGTGACTTGCCCAGAGTCACACAGCCAGTAAGTGTCTGAGGCCAAATCTGAACTCATGAAGATGAATTTTCCTGACTCCAGGCCTGGAATTCTATGCACTGTACCATCTACCTGTCCTCTACCACTGGTCAGGGGATTTTTGGGGGTGGGTGTAGAATTGAGGGATGGTGTGGTAAGGAGATGGATGGGATGACATTTGCATGCATCACAGCATAGGAGGACATACAATAATTTTCTGTATGATTTCTAGGGAATTGATCTGCATTGTAAATACATGGCAAGTTTTGCTCTCACGACTGAGCTGAGTCATGTGAAATGTTTCTTGGATGAATCTTTGAAAGTTTTGATTGCCATGTTACCCTGCGACCATGACCTTCTATGGAGTTTGGTAGAGACAGATCATGACTACAACATGAATTCAAGGGCTAACAGTTTTTGTAGATGCTTTTATTTGTAGATAACGTTGTAATTATTACATAAAGCCTAGCAATACTACAAGGTCTCTATGGCTAAATCCAGAAAATTCAAAATAGATGAGCCTAGCCACCCACACCGGGAAATAATAAGGTAAATTAACAACAAATCTTGCCCAGATGATTAACACTGCTCTTTCCTTGTTCTCTTCCTACCTGACTGACTACTCTTCAGTTTCTTTTGCTAGATCTCAATCTCTGCCCCATCCATGAACCATGAGGGTTCCCTAAGGCACTGTTCTGAGTCCTCTTCTTTTTTCCCCTCTATATTCTCTCAATGGTGATCTCTTTAGCTCTCATAACTTTGATCGTCATCGTTACGCCGATGATTCCTGTCTAAATCTATGTAGATCTATACCTATTCTCTCTACCTTCCTGTGGTTCTAAATCACCAAATGACATCGTGAACTGGATGCCCCATAAACTCCTCAAACTCAATGTATCCAAAACAGAACCTAGGATTTTCCTCCTAAACGCTTTCTTCTTTTTGATTTCTCTATTACTTACAAAGTCACTTCCATCCTTCCAGTCTTACAACCTAGGTGTTATCCTTAACTCCTCACTCTCACTCATTGCACATATCAGTTGCTGCCAAAACTTATTTCTGCTTTCTCAGTATGCATGCATTTCCTTTTCTCCATTCACACAATCACAATTTTAGTTCAGTTTCACCTGGACTATTGTAATAGTTTTGCAATTGGTCTCTCCTCCTCTTTTCTCTCCTCACTTCAATTTGTCTTCCACTCAGCTGCCAATGCGGTTTCACCAAAGCACTCTATTGTCCTTTGCCACCTACATGTCCAAATAAATTCCAGTGATTGACTAATACCTCCAGGATTAAATATAAGATCCTCTGTTTGGCATTTAAAGCTCTTCACACCCTGACCCCTCTCTATTTTTCAAACTTTATTTTCTTCCAGGTATTCTTCAATTCAGCTATACTGGCTGACTTGTTGTTTATACATGAAACTCCATCTTCCATCTCTGTCTTTCCACTGATGGTTACCCATATCTATTCCTTTCTCACATCTTCCTCTTAGTCTCCCTGGCTTTCAACAAGGCTCAGCTTAAATCCTACCTTCTGGAGGAGGTCTTTCAAGGTTCCTCTTGTTGCTATAGCATATCTTCCATTTGACATTACTTTTGATTTGCAAGGAGTATATCTTCCATGCACCTATTTACTTATTTTTGCCTCCATTAGAATATAAGTTCCTTGAAATCAGGGATTATTTTTGTCTTTTTTTTCTATTCCCAATGTTTAGCACAGTGCCTGGCATATAGTAGGCACTTAATAAATAGTTGTTGACTGATATGGTTTTGGATGGGCAGCCAATTTAGTCCATCAGCATATATGCTGTGGACAGGAGCCAAAGAAGGATACTGAACTGGGCATATAATTGAATAAGACAAAGAGAGCAGGCTAATTCGTATCTGGGAAGATGCACAGGGTTTTCAGTAATCCTAAAGCTGTTCACTGTCAAAAAATTTTGTGTTTTTTAAACCAGTATTAGTCTAGGGATACTCTGTAATTGCAAATCCTGGCACCCACTATCTCGGAAGAATCAAACTATGAGTGACTCAAAGGATAATATGAAGATGCAGGTGTAAGGAGGTTGTAACTTATCATCAGTTATGCCTTTTGTAGAAGTGATATAACAGATATTATTGAAGACATGACCAGTAGCAACAGAAAAGGAACTGGGCCAGTTATGCAGTGTGGTTGAGGGATAAAAGATGGATAGTGTAAGTACTGCATTAATATTCATGAAATATTTGAAGAACCAGAGGAAGACTTCCAGCAGGTTGGATAAATCCTCTATGGAGAATTTATGAAAGAGTATAGACTAATGACATGGAGGATGAGAAGGTATGGATCATTTGTAATTTTCTTTGTTGTGTTGTTGTTGAATTGTATCCAACTCTTCATGACTCCACCTAGGGTTTTCTTGGCAAAGACACTGGAGTGGTTTGCCATTTCCTTCTCTAACTCATTTTACAGATGAGCAGAGCTAGTCACACAGCTAGTAAGTGTCTGAGGCTGGATTGAAACTTATGAAGATAAGTCTTCCTGACTCCCGGCCTGGTTCTTTATCCACTCAGTCACCCTAGTTTATTTGGTGTAGGAAGTGCCATATCAATGAGATTCCTGTTCAACTGAAGTAGAGGACGAGAGCATTGGCCATTTTTTGAAAGGAGAAGGGAAAGAAGAAAGGGAAGAATAGGGAGAGATGACAGGTTGGTGAAGGACGGGGCAAGAGTGAAGCAAGGTCTTAGGAAATGAAAGGATTGGGATTTTGAGCATCAGTTGAAATCATCTTTAGAACAGACCTAGGATTCTTCCTTTATTCATACATGTGTCATTTCCTTGAAGTTAAATGCAACTATTCACTTCTGTTGAGAACTTTAGGAGAATACCAGTGTTCCTGTAGATTCAGGAGCTGGGTAAGACTTCTCAAGGCCACTCGAACTCAGAATGGACTCAAAAGTTTTTGCTCTGCTTCAGACTCAATTTTAAAGAGAAACAAATGGACATTTCAGTTTTGCAATAGACTCCTGATTTAGTTGATTCTTCGAACGGAGCAGACTGCAGGCCATGCACACCTTTTTATCTTTTGTGATTTTTGTTAATGTTATCTCATAAATATTCCTTAGAGTGTATCTCAACACTTCCCTATAGGGAAGTCTCCCTATAGGTCCTTTAATATTTCATGGGTAGGAGTGCAGCTTGGTTGTTTATGTGTCATCTCTCCCTATCTCTTGCGACATGACTGGGCCACATTTTTGGCTATATATTTCTTTGGTAATATCCCTAATGCTTTTTTATTTCATGTGAAAGTCATTAGTAACATATAACATTGGTAATATGCTATAACCCATTATCCAGTCATGCATCTCTTTTTAGTCTTTTGTGTCATCTACAATTTTAATTCTGGGGTATCATAATTTTCCAAGATTTTTAGCTATACTTTATCACTGGAAAAAAATTGGTGTAAAAAAAGATGATTTTTGTCTATGTCAGGGAGCACTTGGGGATGATATAAACCAATACAAAATATCCCAAATGCAATAAAGTCCTTTTTTCCCTTGTATTAATTCTGGGTCCAACTCTGAAGCACTTTTCAATATTTTTTTCACTTTTCATTGAGTTACTGATGAAGTAACTCAGTAGGTTGCCCACCCAACAATATGACAGAGACTGCATGAGAGACATTTTCCATTCATGGATTATTGAGCATATTTATTTTGAGAGTCTAAGAATCTTATTGACAAGGGCCAATTATTATTCTTGGCCTTGGTGTCATCTACAAATAGGAAGGTGGATCCCTCTTCCATTTGTGCTCTGTACTAAGTATACTCCATGATTGTGGCAAGGACGTTTCATGAGCATACATCTTCTTATTTAATACCTTGCTTAATGTTAATTCGAAGGTTTTCAAATGAAAAAGCATTTATTAAACACTTCCTATGATGAGAGCCCCAAGCAAGGTGTTCTGAATACAAATAGAAAAGCCAGAGTCCCTGCTCTCAAGAAAACATTTTAACGGAGGAGACAAGGCATATAGGAAGTTTCAGCCGAAAATCAGATAGAAAGGCCCAGTAATCTTGGGGATACTTCATCAAAGCCCATGACAATGTATTTTTTAAATGTCATTTCCACTGATAAAACCATGTTCATATCTGATGTCGATCAATTTGACAGTATCAGAACTTTGTGTTCTGGCTTGTCAGTTGTTATGGCTACTGAGAAGGTGGAGGCTGCAGCACTTATAAAAGCAGGTGACAGGTCATAACTTCACAAGGTTTGATTCCTTTGATGGTGGTTGTGGGGGCTAGGCTGGCAGATTTGGGGGCACTGCTATCCTTGTTGCTCTGAGTTTCAGGATTCTAGGCTAACTCCATCTGGGTCTATGTGGAAGTGCTTGTCAAGGTGATTTGATTCACCTGGCACATGCCATATTCTGTTTCTCCCTTAGGCTACCTTGCCACTTCAGCTAGGCTATTTTCCTTGCAGGTGGTCAGCAGTTACCTTTGTGAAATCTCTCAAGGAGTATTTTAAATTTTTAACATATAAACTAGAGATTGCTTTAGTTTCATCCCATTACTTCTAGTGCTTAAAAATATTAGCAAACTAGTTTCCGAAAATGGAAGAATGAAGTACCCACATGTAACTAAGGTGGATTTTAGTGTAAGGTGGATTTTAGTGTGAGTAAAGTGGATTTTTGTTATTATTTCTTAGAGTTTTAGTTTCCCAGGAGCTATAGCCATAACAGTCTCTTGTTCCTAGGTATTAGATATGAGTTCTCACGATTATGGCTCAAAACATCTCCACCATACTTGTGCAGCATTATGTAATGGTGAGTAATATAAATATTTATGCCTAAATTGTAAATATCCACTATGACCTCACAATGAGATACAAGGATGAGGTAATGTAAAATTGGAGGCTATTGCTGGCAATATGCCTTCTTTGTCTGATGCCCTATAAAGCAGGTTGGTACTGGTCAAGGCGTGGGGAGCCCTTAGGGTTGAATACACAGGCTGGAATGCTATGTGTGCCTTGACTAGTCCCCATCAGGGTTTGGGGAGAATCTGTGTTTGCCTCAACTGGCCCCCATTGAGGCTTGAGGAAATTTAGGGGAGTGCAGAAGTTGTGCCTGTCTTGACTGACTCCATTGAGATGTAGGGGTAGTTGTACTGCTTCTCGCTGGCCCCTGTGACAAGGGTGATTACGGAATGCCATAGGGGTTGGTACTCCCATTATCAGCAACCCTTGTGAGAAAACTAGACTAGAATAAAGTAAGATTATTAACCCCTTCGAAGCTGTCTTCCTGTCTGACCAGATCAAGAGTGAACCCATGCTAGTAGCCATCCTGTGTCCTAGTGTTATCTGTCTCACACAAACATTAACACAAGAGTTTGACCATGATGTAAATTACTCCTTATTTTATATCTTACCTCTAGGTGGGTAAATATCACACTGTCCCCTTCCCCTCTTAATAAATTTATTATTTATTTTAAAGATCAGTTTTAAAGGTTTTTTTGAGTTCTAAATTCTTTCCCTTCATCCATGCCTGTCCCTCCTCTACCCATTGAGGATATCGTGCCATTCATGATTTCAGTCAGAGATTTCTTTTCATAGGACTATAGAATTCTAAGTTTTAAGGAGGCTTAGAGGTTCTCTAGCCTAACCTCCTACTTCATGCCCTCCTGTAACACCTCTCACCTTAGTCATCCAGCTTCTGATTGTGATGGTAATTCTTTTTCAGAAGTGAGTTAGGCAAGATGGCCTTGAGGTCTTTTCTAACTGAAATGTTGTGGTTCTCTGACCTCTACTGATAGGGAGCTCATGCATTCAGAGTAGCCCAGTCTGTTTGTGGACAGCTTGAATTGTTGGGAGGTTCTTATATTTATCAGACCTCTACTTTTCCTTAATTTTCAATGATTATAGCTTTGTTCCCCAGAGCTTTAAACCCTCTAATAGATAATAGTTGTTCAAATATTTGAAGACAGCTATTGTATCTGCCCCAAGTCTTTTTTCTCCAGCCTAAGCTTTTTTAGTTGCTTGAATAATTTTTCATTTGATAGACTTGGTCCCATTCCCAATTTGTTCATCTTTAAATTACTCAATGGACCTTTTAAAGTTTGGTGCCCAGAACCGGACAGAGTATTTCAGATGTGGTCTGACCAATGGCAAATATAATGGAATTATTTTCTCCTTAATTCTGTATACCATTTAAGTAGTCTCAATTCACATTAACTTTTTATTTGTTTTGTAGCCAGATTATGCTATTGACTTGTATTGAGCTTGTGGCCAACGTTCTCACATGAACTTCTGCCAAGTCAGGTTTCTTTTTGCTATCCTGTATGTGCACATTACAAAACAAATATAACATATTTTATCCTTGTAATAACAATAGTTGATGTCTACGTAGTTCTTTAAGGTTTACACAACACTTTAAATGTAGATTATCCCTACTAAATTTCATCTAATTAGTTTTAGCTGCTCACTCTAGTCTGTCAAGATCTTTTGGATCTGCAATCTGTAATTCAACACGTTGACTTTGAGTTCTGTGTCATTGACATATTTGATCAATATTCTATCAGGTAATTCATAAAACAATTTGAACAGGACAGGATTAGCTCTATGGTAGGCTGCTAAAGACACATTTCTTTGGCCCTGTTCTCCCATCGACATTGATGAACATTCTTTGGGTCTAGTCAATTAGCTAGAAATCTATATAATTGTACTTTCATCTAGACAATATCTTTTTATCTCGTCTGCAAGGAAATCATCAGAGACAGTCAAGTGTTTCCCTAATCTAATTATACTCTGTCCACAGAATTATCTCTGACACATCCATTTTTTTGAAAAAGGACATGACAACATTTGGGCAGATAAACTTCTTTCTTTATTAAACATTTTTGGCTTTTGTTCTTGGATCAGCTAGGTGGGGCAGTGGTAAAAGTACTGGACTCGAAGTTAGGATGATCTGAATTAAAATCTGGCCTCATTCACTTCCTAGGTAGGTTTTGTATTGGAATAAAAGGAAACACTAACAAATCACCTAGCAGTTATAAGAATGAGTTTTACTTAACCATAGTGTGTAAAGAATATTCTTCAAGGTTATGTCATTGATTTAGATGGGAGCAGCTTCCTTATCTCAGCATTTCCAGTGATGGTATGCCAGTCCTAAGTGTGTGAAAAGCTGAGGACTCTCTCCTCTGCCATCATGGCTTTTGTGCTTCCTTGACCTCAAAGCTACACCAGTGATTTTAAGCCTTAGTCTTCTGGACCATTTAAGGCTTGAGGATAGTTTTGATCAGTTTTAAGGAAAAACTAGCATCCTGTATGGGGTTGATATTGCTTAGATGACAATATAAAAGTTAAAAATGAAGGTAAATGTTAGACACAGAGAAAAATGCTTATTTACTAATAATGAATTTATTTACATGGGAGAAATGGCATATCATTACTGCATTAATCTAAATCTATGGAATATGATAATAGTAGAATATAGAGACCAATCCAAGCCATAGTAATTTCAAAGTAGATGAGAAGATTATTTGAGAAAATGTAGTTCAGAATTTTCATTGAAGTTAACTTGCTGCTATTGTCAGCTTTTTGGAATAGAAAAAAATCAAAGCAGAGTAAGTAACAGTAATTATAGAAATTCACTAGTTAATGGTGTGAGAATAAATGATATTTAATGCAGATGTCTTTAAGTCAGGTTTAGGAATAATTTTTTACATAGTACTTATCAGTCCCTGCAGTTCTCTTGGGTATATTTTTGTTATCTATGCTAGAATGGATAAATGTTGAATTAGATAGTACATTTTTATTTATTAAGACAAATTTTTCTTGATATATTTTTATATTACCATATCTCTGCCCTCTCCTCTCTCAGGAAGCCACTCCATATAACAAATAATATTTTTAAGACAAAAAAGAAAAAGAAGAGGGAAAAAAATCAGCAAAACTGATCAATATATTGAAAAAGTCGAAAAACATGGTCAATATGCACTTGTGGACTCCCATCTTTGGAAAGGGGAGGGGTGGGAGTACTCATCCCTTTTGAACCATGTTTGTTCTTTATAATTTTGAAGCATTTGCTTTTTTAAAATAGTCCTTCCCATTTATGTCTTCAGAGTCATTGTTATCTTGTTTTCTTGGCTCTGCTAACTTCACTCTGCATCATTTCATGTAGATGGGGGAAATGAAGGGAGGGACAGATTTGGGCTCAATGGAAGGAAAAACTGAGCAAATAGAGCTGTCCAAAAGTAGAAGGAGCTGCCTTGGGAGGAAGTAGATATATTCCCAGAGGTCCTCAGATGATGATTTAATGAGTGTGTTGTAGAAAGAATCCTTGATTAGGTGTGGGTTAGACTAGATGACCTCAGAGATTCCATCCAACTTTTAAATTATGTGATTCTGAGCAATCAAGTTTGGTAGGAAATTTTGTTAGGAGTTTTCCATTGATTCTAGTGGTTTCTTGGTTTGCTTTTCCTATTTTGTCTTGACTACAGTCATATCCATGCCAGATAAGTGTTTGAAAGGGAGTATGTTGTAAAGTTGGATTGGAACTGTACTATAATAGTTCTTGAATGTATGGCAAAGCTGTTTGTATTTTGCTCTATAGGGTAGGAGGAGCAACTAAAGGCTTTTATGAGCAAGGGGGAACATTAGGAAGGTCACTCTTGCAATTGTGTTGGAGAGGTGGGAATCATAAGGTAGGGAGACCAATTAAGAGGATAATACTAGGTGAGAAACAAATGAAGACCTGAACTAGGGGTGTTGGTGGTACGAATGGAAGGCTGGGGAAAGAGGTGAGAAATACTGTGGAGGTAGAATGGAAGGGGCTTGGCAACTCTTGGGACTAGGTAACTCAAGTGTGGATAGCACTCAAAGGAGGTGAGAGCATCAACAGACATCGGGAAGTTTGAGGATAGACCGATTTTGAGGGAAAGAGGATTGAATTTGAGGTGCCAGCAGGTCATGCTTATAGACATGTCCTGCAGATCACTGAAATGTGGTATTGGAACTCAGGGAAAACATTGGGGATGGAAATAGAGACTTGGGAGTCATCTGCTAAGAGTTAATAATTTAAGCCATAGAAGTAAAGGAGATGGTTAAGAGAGAAATTGTATCACGGAGTAGTTAGCCTGGGATGCACAGATAGATTTCAGGAGGGTTTGTGAACTAGGATAAGAAAAAAATTTCATTTTCATTTTCACTAATCTTTGGCTTCCTTTGTCAATCTATGTATTTTATGCATTTAAAAACATTATTCTGAGAAAGATCCATAGGCTTTGCCATACTGTCAAAGGAGTCCATGACAATGCCCTAAAGGTTAATAACCTTTGCTGTAGATAGAGGAGGCTTAGGACAGAGCCTTGGGGGCAGAGGCCTAACCAGAAGTTGTATGACCAGGTAATGGAGATGATGTGGGACAAACTGGAGAAAGCAGTGCAAAAAGTCTCTTCCATCAATTTTGTAGTTCATGATGTAAAAATAATATAAGAAATAATTAAGCTTAATTCAACTGAGTAGGACTGGGAATTATTTGCAGTAATGGTTCACAGATGGATGCTATTAACAATACCACCTGGTAGCTTCCTATTTTAACTAATTATTTTAGCTAACTAAGTGCTAAGTGTACTGATTTCCACCTGCTGCAGGAGTATACGTGCTACTAAATATCAGTGCCCTGAGGAATGGTCTGATCAACCTACCCTAGTTACTTCTCTGCTTGGGAGATGCTAGTGGTTTGTACAGTGGGACATGGAAGATAAACAAATATAAGAGGTTGAGAAATCCTCTGATGGAGAGGACTAGGAGTGAGAAGCATGTGGGTTGCTATCTCCAGTGTAGCATAGTAGGATGCTGGAACCAGAGTCTCTGATCCAACTCATATGTATACTCAGAAGTTTGTTTACTTGTACCAAACCAGCATTTATGGATTCCTTCAGAATATTTCAAGGTAAAATTATTTTTGGAAATGGTGATCATTGAGCCCATCCAAAGTTTCATGTGCTATCCCATTTAATTTCTCTTTTTTTTTATTAGTTCACATAGGAATTACTTTCAGTTCACTGAAATTCAACAAGCATTCCTTAAACTCCCAGTATGTGCAAGGCAGTGGACATATAAAGGCAGAAACAAAACATTTCCTGTGCTCAAGGAGCTAACATTGAACAAAGGCACCAATTCATTCCCTTAGTAGATATAAATTCAAATGAAAATCAAACACAAGGCAATGGGAAAAAAGGGCCAGAATTTATTAAGTGTATTTTAACCTTATTTCGTTCCTTCTACTGTTGAATTTCTATCCTGTGTTCTTATAGATTTTGGCTCCATGCTAATTTACATGATTGACCTTCATTTTATATGAATGAACTTTGCAAATAATCTGTCCTTTGCTACAAGAACTAAGTTACATGAAACTGATCAGCAGTGGAAGTGAGTAAAGGGGACCAAATTTTAATATTGGTTTTGCTGTTAACTAGTCCTATGACCTTGGACAAAATTCACTCCATAGTCTAATTTTCCTCTTTTTTATGATTCTGTTCACCTTTAAGGTATAACAATTATAAAGTTATTGAGAGAAATAATTATTTCTCTCCTATATTAATAGCCAATTATTGAATTAGGACTAAGGTTTTTCTCCTTCCTTTTCCTCATTTAGAAATCAGTCCCTATAGGATATTCAGGCAGCCTTTGAAATGCAGTGCTAATAATGGGATAAAATCTTTGGTGAAATTGACCCAACTGGAAAACTCAGATCTGACCAAAAGGCAAAGAAATTTGAATTGATAGATTCTGGCCCATTGTGTTTTAGTCAGAGAGGTCTGGGTAAAAGTGCATTCCCCTTTTTGTCTAGATTACTCAAATGGGGTGATATGGGTATACATAAGTCTCTTTGACCAAGACTGAGTGATTGGAGTTGCATCCTCCAGCCCCTTATTAGAATGATCCCACCTCTCATTATAATATTCATTTGCTCATTAATTGTTAACCAATCAGAGTCGATATCCACCCTCAGGAACACCCATTCTTCCAAAGACATATAAGTATTGAGTGAGTTTTATGAGGGGTATTTGGCATTTGAGAGTGCCACCAACCCCTCTTACAAATTATCCAATAGCATGATTAATAAAATGATAAATTACTCAGAAACTATGTATCTCAAACTTTTTATACATTAGTTATTAAAGTTTCCATATTTTAAGTTTCTATCTTTAATGCTTGTATAATACCAAATGTACTGAATGAGGTCATTGTAATTATTCGATTTCAAATTCCAGCTTTGCCATCTACTAGTTGTGTGACCATGGGCAAGTCTCTTAATCTTTTTGGGTCTCCATTTCAAAGTTTGTAAAATGAGGGACCTGAAATAGGTGACCTTTAAGGACTCTTCTTTTACTGTATCTGTGAGCCTATGATCTCATTTTAAAACACAGAAGGAGAGTAGCTCTAGGAGGACAGTGGTGTTAAATGTCAGATCCATTCTAACAGAGTTGGAAAAGTCAAGAAAGAGTAGGAAACAGGAAAAAAAGAAACCATTGAGTTTGCCAGTTCTTTGGTCCTTGGTGATCTTGGAGTGAGAAGCTTCAGCAGTGTGATGGGAATGAAAAGCTATCACATCAGGGATTAAGGAGACAGTGATGAAAAAGTGAAGTCAGCAAGTTTAGAAGACTCTAGAATTTTAGTAGTGAAGTAGAGGGGAAAGGATAAAAACTTGAAGGCATAGATTGGTCAAAGTAAGGATTTAAGCTGTTATTAAGAGAACCAAGGGAAATTTGAGAGACAGAGGGACGTATGGGATGGCAAGTGGGCCTCAAAGTCATGAAGATCTTAGTTAGATTCCTGCTTCCATGCTGGCTGTGTGACCTCGGGCACGTCTCCTAACCTCTGAGTGCCCCCAAACTATTCAAGGCTATAAAGTGAAAATCAGGTACCAACATGAAGTGGTCAGAGGTCTGGTGGGAGGGGTAGAAGAGAGAAAGAGAATGGGGGGAAAGAGAAAGGAGAGAGAGAGAAGGGGAAATAAGAAAAGAAGAAGAGAGGGGTATAAGAGGGACTGAGATGAGGGAGAGTGGGAGAAATGAGAGGAAAGGAAGTTTGAGGGGGACAGAAGAGAAGGGGATCTGAACTCAAGATTCACCCACCACCATAAGCATCCAACTAGAAAGAGTAAGAAAGAAAAAAAAAACATGAATCTATCAGATTTCTGGCTTTGGCATCCCAATGCCACAGACCTAGATTAGAAGAACAGTCAACATAGATCAATAATTTATGCTTAAAGAAAGAACAGATGTTATAGAAATCAGCAGGATTGCTAATATTTGCATCTAGGATCTAAATATTAAAATAATGCAGCTATGGGGGCGGAGCCAAGATGGCGGCTGGTAAGCGGGGAATAGTGTGAGCTCCCTACGGAGACCCTCCAAAAACTTATAAAAAATGGCTCTGAAGCAATTCTAGAATGGCAGAACCCACAAAACAGCAGAGGGAAGCAGGGCTCCAGCCCAGGACAGCCTGGATGGTCTCTGGGTGAGGTCTATCCCACACGGAGCTCGGAGCTGGGAGCTGGGAGCTGGGAACGGAGTGGAGCAGAGCCCAGCCTGAGCAGCGTGGACCATCCAGACCAGAAGCCGGGCGGAGGGGGCCCTAGCGCCCTGATTCAGTGAGCTGCGGCAGTTACGAGACTTCTCAACCCACAAACACCAAAGACTGCAGAGAAGGTTAGTGGGAAAAACTGCGGGAGTGGAAGGAGTTCACGGTTCGGCTTCCAGCCCCGGGGGCAGCGGAGGTGGGGCAGCTACAGCTGTTGTTACTTCCGGCCCCAGGCCCACCTGGTGGGAGGAATTAAGTGGTGGATCAGAGCAGGGGTGCACAGCCTGCCAAAGATCTAATCCCAGTTCGGGTTGGGGGTTCTTGGGGAAGAAGCAGTGCCGGTGTGGCAGAAGAAGAGGGAGGAAGATAAAAAAATAAAAGGTGGGGGGATGATGGAGAGGAGGGCAGATGGGGGTGGAGGTAATCAAAACAAACACTTTGGAAAGAGGACAGGGTCAAGGGAGAAAATTCAATAAAGCGGGATGGTTTGGGAAGGAGCAAAATGTAGTTAGCCTTTCACAACATGAGTATTGTGGAAGGGTTATACATAATGATACATGCGTGGCCTAGGTTGAAGTGCTCGACTTCTTAGGGAGGGAGGGTGGGAAAGGAAGAGGGGAGAGAATTTGGAACTCAAAGTTTTAAAAACAGATGTTCAAAAACAAAAAAAAAAGTTTTTGCATGCAACTAAAAAATAAGATACACAGGCAATGGGGCGTAGAAATTTATCTTGCCCTACAAGAAAGGAAGGGAAAAGGGGATGAGAGGGGAGGGGGGCGATAGAGGGGAGGGCTGACTGGGGAACAGGGCAACCAGAATATATGCCATCTTGGAGTGGTGGGGAGGGGAGAAATGGGAAGAAAATTTGTAATTCAAACTCTTGTGAAAATCAATGCTGAAAACCAAATATGTTAAATAAATAAATTTAAATTAAAAAATAATGCAGCTATGTAATATTTTTGCTTATTAGGCCTTGAGTCTACCAATAGACTTTTGGGACCCCTTTCTTGATATTTATATTTTTTAAAATTTGAAGAGCCTAGCAGTGTTTGCAAATCTACCTCTTACTCCAGATGTCTAGACAGATATATGACCAATCTTGTGATTTTGGTGCTCTATGTGATGGACATGGAATACTTCACAATCAGCTCACCCTTGATTATTGATATCCATCACCTGGGAGACTGAAATGTGTGGATTGTAGAGAATTATGTCTCATGTCTACACACAGACTGCCCCAGTCTCATCTCCTTCTGGACGCAGTTGTCACAACAAAGCATAGCCTTCATCTATCCATGCCATGGTTTTTGTGTCCATCTCCTCTAACACTATCAGTACCATGAACACGAAGGCCAGTGACATTTGATATGATTTGGGGAAACAGCTTTGCCCAAATGCCAAAGTGTGCTGTTGTGAATTGTCTTTCCTACAACTTCATTGGCCTCTGCTGCAAAGGGTTTATCTGAAATAGGTTTTTGATGTCTGAATTCTTACTTCCTTAGTCTTTATTATTGAGGTTTGTTGTCTTCTCCTGAGTACAAATATTGCCTGTGAAACTTCTTTCTGGCAATCTCTTCCAAAACTGTTTGGTTATTGAGATGCTGATTTTGTGAATTTTTAAAAATCTAATCTTTTTTTTTTGGCGGGGGCAAAGAGTTGCTTGCTATATCCCTCGTGATTTCCTGATTTTGACACTCTTCTAGCAAGACCAAAAGCTTTAAATGTCTTTACATCTTAAACTTAAGATACCTAGTGGTGGGGAATTAGGGCAAGTAGGGAGGGATTGGTGCAAAGTCAAATGAAATCTGTCTGGGAAACAAGCCGTTGGAAGAGGTTCCTACTGGCAGGTTTCCAAGATCAAGTTCACCACTAGAACTGTTTAAAGCAGCATTTCCCAAATTGTGGAATCCTGGAATTCCCTTTGATATGAATTTAAATTTCTTGAGAAAGTTTTCATGCTAGCAAAAGCTTTTCTTCTCAAACACAAAGTGGAATTGTGTCAGCAGTTCAATAGATCAATGATCTCATTGGTGGGTATGCAGACCATGTACTCTTTTCTGTTCAGGGTGTTCCTAAAGTCTGGACACATGGACAAAAATGCATATTTTCAAGAAATGAAATGAATGAAATTTTCAACAACATTGTATTTAATTGGAATATTAACAAATAACATCTTCAATATGATTTCCATCATTTCTGGTGCAAAAGTTGATGCCCTTTGCAAGATTCATGTGAATTTGATGCAATAACTCCACATTTCCTATGCGTCCAGACTTTAGGAACACCTTGTATAATGCTTATTTTCCCATAAATTCTCCATGAAGGATCCACTCAATATGTTGGAGGTTCTTTTAATATTTCCTGTATACCAGGGTAGCACTGAGGTTTTCCATCTGTTACTCTCCAGTTTCGCGACATTATCAGCACACCTTCTCTGTTCATACATGTCCTTAGATGTATATTTTGCAATCCATTTAATTATATTTTGTTCAGTCTTTTTCGGTTATGTCCATCTCTTTGTGACCCCATTTGGGATTTTCTTTGCAAAGATACTGGAATGGTTTGCTATTTCCTTCTCCAGCTCATTTTACAGATGAGGAAACTGAGGCAAACAGGATTAAGTGACGTACCCAGAGTCACACAGCTAGTAAGTGTCAGAGTCCAATTTTGAACTCAGGAAGATGAGTCTTCCTGACTCTTGGCCCAGTACTCCACACGCTGCACCACCTAGCTTTCCTTTAATTATATAGGAATCAAAAATATAGCAGCATTAATGCATGAATACATTATTTTAGCATGAAAATACACTTAATTTATATTTTGTTGCAAAATTTCCCTGACTCTCCTTTAGTTTGGGGATTTTCACAGATCTTCTCTTTGACCACTGTAAAGTAGTTGGATTTCTTAACATCATGGATTATGCAGCTAAAGGTCTACCTGCTTCAGGAAAATTTCCAGAATTAATTGAACCAAATATTCAACATAGTTCCTGCCCTACTTCCTTGATGTACTCAGATGATTGTGGAATTTAACTATACAAAAGGGCAGTTATAGATCCTTTTGACATATTTCAAGTCAAATTATTTTAGGGAATACTGACAGGAATTTGTTGGGCAACTGTTGGTTCCATCCACGGTTGTATGTGTTGCTCCCCCCCCGTTTCTTATCTTTCCTGGCTTACATAGGAATTATTTTCAATTTAATTAAACTCAAGTATTTATTCAGCTCCCACTACACGCAAAGCATTGGACTTTGTTATTTTTTGTTGCTATTCTGTTGTGTCTGATTTCTCATTACTCCTTTGGGGTTTTCTTGGCAGAGATACTGGAATGGTTTGCCATTTCCTACTCCAGCTCTTTATTGATGAGGAAACTGAGGCAAACACAGTGAAGTGACTTGCCTGGGATCACACAGCCAGTAAGTATCTGAGGCCAAATTTGAACTCAGGAAGATGAGTCTTCCTGATTCTAAGCCCAGTCCTCTGTCCACTGTGCCACCAATTTGCCCCACTGGACTTATGGAGACTAAAAGAAAACAAAACTTTCCTCCAGGAACCTACACTGAGCAAAGGCACTTGTCTTTCTCCCTAATACAGATATAAATTCCAATGAAAACAAAATAGAAGGTTACAGAAAAAGGAAACAGAATTTTAAAAACATCTTTTAATTGTATTTCATTATTTCTGTTGGATTTCCATTAGGTTTATCTTGATTTCTTCTAGGTTTTGGTTAACTGCTTTACTTATAAGATTGACCTTCATTTTATATGAATGAGCTTTGTAAACAACTTGTCCTTTGTCAACAAGAGCTTAGTGACTTGAAACCGATTGACAGAGGGTAGGAATGAGAGAAGACCAGGCTTCTATAACAGCTTTACTGCTACCTAGTCCTGTGACCTTGGGCAAATAATTCACCTTCTTTGTCTTTGTCTCACTTTCTTCATCTTTAGTAGCTCATTCAGCTTAAACTTTCAAGGATTACAATCATATTAAAGTTCTCTTATTGTAACTTACAATCTTCAAATGTACCTGTATCATACCAAATGCACTGAATGGGGTCGTCATATTCAGTTTCAATGTCAAAACTGTTTTGCAAGGACATAACTCACAGTTTGTAAAATGTACTGCTCACAGAGAGTTTAAGGTCAGTCAGTGAACGACTAATAACAGGCAATAAGGCATATGGTGAATGATTCATAAGTATTGTCAATAAAAGAAAAAACAAGCTAATACAGTTAAATTACATTGCTGCCAATATATTTATTGCTCACCTGTAGTTAGAAAATATATTCTGCCTCTTCATTGCTTCCTGGATAGAAACAATGGTGCCTTGTGGCTCTGCGGAGGAGAGAGTGCCTGGCTGCCCTCCCAAGGTCTTTCTGCTTGGCTCATGAAGAGAATCACTTGCCTTGAGCCACCTCCATAATGATCAGCAAAGTGGACTTTATAGGTATTTACTAAAAGATCAGAGGGGCACAGGGTTATTGGTACTGTTTGTTTAGAAAGCCAAATCACCTAAACTGGTGCATAACTACCTTTTTACTAGATTTTTATTCAAGTTTTCAAATTCCACTCAATAGACATTTTTTGGTGGGGGGAGAGGGAGGGCCATTGGGCAAGGGAATCTAGAACTGGGTATTTCCAAAGGGGAAACTTCTACAAAAGCAGATCAGCATCTAGACTGCCATTTGAAGTCTTAAGGAGTTGCTTGGAGGCACTGAGAAGTTAAATGACTTACCCAGGCTCACACAGTTAGATCTTCCTGAATCCACGGCCAGTTCCCTACCTGCTAAGTTTTGCTGCCTCTCATTTATTAAATGAGTACTATTTGTATTGTTTTCTGGGGCTACAAAGACAAAAATCAGCATACATTCTCTGCTCAAGGATCTCATGTAAATTAAACCTTCATATGGAACCCATAGCTAAAGTGACTCTTCACAGAAGTTTCCTGTAATTAATGAAATCCAGTCTCTCCTTAGCAAGCACAGTCCATGACCTACTTCCTTAGGTTATGCTTATAATTAGGATATTTAGAGCATATCTGTGTGTATGTACATATATATGTATGGATATACACATATGTATATATACACATGCATACATATATACACACACATATATAATATGCACATACATGTATATATAATGGTATCAAGTTTAAATAATGCTCCTTGAATTGAATACATATTTATATTGACTATGTATTTCTTTATTTCAGTCTTGGGTCAAAAGTTCCTTGGAGCTCTTCATGGGCAGAGGCCATGTTTCCATTGTTTATTGTTAATCCTTAATTTACTCACTAGTTTCACTAGTTACCTCTGTTTTTAGTTTAAGCATGCAGTGTAAATTTTTTTCATGTGTTTGTAATTCAGTATTTCAAGGATCCAAAACAATAATTAAAAAAATGATGATAACAATAGATAGTTCATCCTTCATTTTCTTTTTTGCAAGGCAGTCAGGGGTTAAGTGACTTGTCCAGGGTCACACAGTTAGTAAGTGTCAAGTATCTGAAGCTGGATTTGAACTCATATTCTCCTGACTCCAGGGCTGGTGCTCTATCCACTGAGCTACCTTGCTGTCCTCATCCTTCAAAAAGGACCAATGATATCATGGGGTGATGTTCTGACTTGTGGGAGAAGAGGACTTAAGTAAGGCAGAATTGCACAAAGTTGCCGTTCTCACTGTCTTTGTTATTAACAACAGATAGTACTTATGTTTACACTTTAAGATTTGCCAAGTGCTTTATGTCTAATATCTCACTCGAACCTCACATCTCTTTGGAGTTGATGATACTATTTTCATTTTTTACAGATGAGGGAACTGAGGCTGAGAGGTTATGTGACTGGTAACAAAGCTGGTAACTACCTGAGGCAGCATTTGAACTCAGGTCTTCCTAACTCCAGGTTGAACACTGCTCACCACATGGCCTATCTGTCCATAATCCCAATGATGTAAGTCCATTTCCCACTGACTCAGCTTACATGCTGCAGTAGGTGTTTTCAGAAGATGCAACGATTGAATAAATTTTTTTCAATGGTGGCTAACTCGCGGGTGATAAGCTCCTCTAAACTTATTTGATAAGACCTTTTAGGACAGATATGTAAATCATAGCTATGCTCCTATTCAACTTGACCATTTGGCAAGACCTACCATGGTTTGGACTTTTCTGCCTTAGCCTTTGAGAACTTAGTTGCCTCAACATGATAGCAATGCATTGGAAGGAACTTTATTGAAGGTCTGAAGGGGACTGTTTGATATAGGAGAAAGAGCGTTGACTATGGAATCAGAGGATCTGGATTCAAATCCTGGCTTTGTTACTACTTTTAGACTTTGGACAATAAAACACTTGGCCCCACTAAGGGTCTCAGTTTCTTTATCTGTGAAATGAAAGGGTTGGACTCCATCAACATGGGCTAAACGACGAGGATACAAGGACAGAAGGGAAACAGTTTCTATCTTTCAAGAGCTTACAATGTAATGGAGATGCAACCTCTATGTACTCTGTGACCTAAGGAACTAATTCCTCTCCAGCTCTCTACCTCTAGGATCTTATTGATGCCCTGATTCTGCATGGGAAAGTTGACCTTTATGTTAATGTCCAACAGGCTGGAAATAAATCAAAGCAGCATGACTATTGCTTGTTCCATCCATCTACTTCACAATTATTCCCCTCTTGCCCAGCCATTTGTAATATTACCTGCCTGATATTTCCCTCTGCTAAGTGTAATTTACTTTGTGGTTTTCCTTTCTCTCCTTTCAATTCACCCCCTGCAGGGATGCCAACTGCATAGTCATGCAGAATAGTGACCTTTTCAAAACCAAGCTTACCCCCTTAAACTACTGATAGTTCTTATTCTCTGATATGAATTTCTCTATTCAAATTTCTCCTTTGAGTACTCGGCCACGGACCTGGATGGATCTTAGAGATTATGTCTAAGCTCCTTCTTTAATAGGGGAGCAAATCGAAGGCCTGAGTGACAGATGAAATAAATTGGTTCATGTATAAAAGATGGAGGGGACCTATAGTTTCTTTAACTACTGAAAGAAAAATGAGGCAAAATGCATCTCATTGTTCTGCAGTTGTGTCTATCTATATAATGGTTTAAAATATTTTGAAGGGGAGATTAGAGTTTAAACAGTTGTGAGCGCTAGAGTCAGCAGTCAAACTGGGTCTCCTAAAGCAGGGGTAGGCTATGAATAGTTCTCAGGATGCATAGCTCTTTAGTGCTTGATGCGAGACTGCTGAAGTATTGGTGCAGTTAAAAAAATGCCAATAAAACAAACAAACAAAAACCCCTTCCCTTCAAAAGTTTAAATATTTCACACAAGGGTGAATGAATAGGGAAAGAATGTAGGTATAACCTAGGTTTCAAGCCTGGAGTATTTCACTGATGGAGAGAATGATAGCTCCATACTGAATGTCTCTGTGTGAGAGAGAATTGGCCAGAGATCTTTAGAAAGGAGACATTTTTACTTCCTCTTTAAGAGAGGTCACATGTGATTTCAGGCTCTTTTCAGGGGCATGTAGGGTGTATGTATGTCCACATGAGTTTTTGAAATGTGGCTCTCAGGGAGGCATATATAGATATTTCTGAAATTTTACCACCCTCCCTCCAAGGGGAGATTTTGCTACGTGGAAGAAAGCAGAAAAAAGGGCTACAAGTCTATCACACACCCTCCCTCTGGGAATGGTCGTTGTTAGTGTACTACAATTCTATTTATCTACCTCCCTCCTCTACCATGTTGATGGCATAGGGGAATGATTTTTTTTAGGTTCACATCACTTTCCTAGTCACTATCTTTTACTAGGGAAAAGTAGACCAAATTTACATCTGCAGGTTTAAGTCTTTCCTGCCAAGTGCTAGTTATGCAAAAGAACATTAGTGAATAGCAAGTAAGCCCACTGATTGAAGCAGATAGCCACAGAAATCAGAGAAATTGTGCCATTTAGAATGAATCAGAAAATACACAGAGTGAATGAGCTCTCTTGTTGGGAGTGAGATATTTCATCTCCTTTAAGAGTTCAGATCTCACCCAAGGGGAACTTCCCAAAGGTCTCTAAGCTGGAGGCAAGCTGGAAATCAGAGGTGTGTTGAGGAGTTTGCTTTCCCTTGTACATTTGCCTTCTAAAAATTGTTCTCTTTCTCCATAGATCTCTCTAATAAAGAGAACCTCATGAGTATTCTCTCAAAACAGGATTGAAGAAGACTTTCTTTTTTTTCTCCAAAGCTCTCACACTCACTCTACCTCTAACAAAGCACACAGCTTTGAGTGTTTACTCTCTATACTAATGTGGAGGTCACACGCAAATGTTCCAGACTTGAAACCTAGGTTACATAGGAATGAAAATTGCTCATACATTAATAGCACTTTACAGTGAACTACTAGGAAATGAGGCATGATGAGAAAAGGGCTTTATTGGCAGCCAGACAATTTGGATATTGGTCTGATTCTGTCATGTTCACACTGTGTCCTTGGGTAAGCCTAAGTTTCTTTTTTTACTTCATCTTTAAAAAGAAGAGTACCCCTGTGGTCCTACCTGTTTTACTACCTGCATGACAATGGGTAAGTCACTTCTCTGGGCTTCAGTTTCTTGATCTGTAAAATGAGGGGCTTGGACAAAATGCCTTATTTAGCTCCTTCCCAGCTCTAGATCCATATCCTATGGTCTCTTCTAACTATCAATGATTTTGTGAACAAAGTGCTTTACATACAATGATCTCCTCTGACTCTCACTCCTAGAGAGAAGGGAGAGCTCTGATTTTTGAGTCAGGGGACTTCAGTGCAAATTCTGGCTTTGTCACTATTCATATGACCTTGGCTAAGTTAATTGGTACTTAGCACAGTGCCTGGCACATAGTAGGCACTTAAGAAATGTTTATTGACTGATCAGTTGGCTTAACTGAGTCTGTTTCCTTATTTATAAAAAGAGGACTCGACTAAGTGAAATATAAAGTCCCTAATATATTTAAATCCTCAAGCCCATAAAACTCGTGATCATATGATTATCCTTATTATTTCTCCAAGGTCACTCAGTTAATAAGTATATGTAAAGCACTATATAAATTTCAATGAATATTGATGAGAATGATAATAAGACTAGTGATATTGATCATAACAATTGGCAAAACTGAGACTCTTTCCTGGGTTTTAAAATTCCTAATCTAGGATTCTTTCTATCAAAACCATGTCTGTATAGTGTTGGGGCTCACAGGACTTGCAGAAGTGGCTACAGGACAGCAGAGGTCAGCACACTAGACTATGCTATGGTTGTAGTACCTTTTAGAAGTCCAGAACACACTCTACAATGCTCTATTTTCTGTGCTGAGAAGTCAGCATTCCCATTTGTCAGTTCCATTGGTTACATTAATTGTAAATGTTTTGGAAAAAATAACTCTTGCCCTATTTTGCTAATGCTGGTGAATTTTTGCCCATGCCCTTGGTCATGTTGACCATTTTCAGGGATCATTTCAAGAAAGAATCACAGAATTATTAGAATTAGCACGGTTGTCGGGGGCCATCTAGTCTGACCCATGTCCCAAAGGAATTTCTATAAGATATGTGATATAAGATACTTTGCTTGGACATCTTGAATGAAGGCAATACCACCATTCCATTCAGATGTGTATCTTATTATAGTGTATGTGGTCCTGTGGGCAGCTTGATCTCCTAAGCAGGAGATAGAAAAGAGGTCTGTGAGTTTTTGCTTGCCCTGATAACTAGGGAAGCTGGACATAGACAAAGGGAAATTAGACTTTTATATACATGCATATGTGTATGTGTGTACATGTGTGTATATATATATATATGTATATATATATGTGTGTGTGTGTGTGTGTGTGTGTGTGTGTGTGTGTGAATGTATATGTGTATTCCTATTTCTATTGTTACATGTAAGACTAGGTTTTCCTTATCTTACCCAGGCTGTAAGAGCAGGGGTTTCTCACCCACTTAATTGATGTGATCTGCCATCCTTAGCCTCTTCAGTAGCTAGGATTCCTGGCTTAGGTGCCAGCACGCCTGACAATTCTACTCCACTAGTAGTGGTGAACAACCTTATACATAAATATAATTGGGGTGGGATGTTTATGTGGTATGATTTGAAGGGGAATTGACAACACTCTTGCCTAATAATAATTCTTCTACCAACCCATTGCTGAGTTTTGACATTCCATCATCACAGGTCCATTCCCTGGATTGGGGCATTGTTTCTTATCAAAATGCACATCCTCCTGGTGAGGAGGCTGGGCATATATTAATCTGTTATCTATCACTAGTGATCTGATATGACTTAATTTATCCCATGCTTTCTAGCCTGATATCCAGCCTAGAGAAGCTCCTACTCCTATAAAATAAACATTGATTAGGTTTTTATAACTGTGAGTAAGAAGCACAGATCCTAGATACTGCGTCAGGGGAGCAGACTTGAGTGGGATTCTACAGAGAAGGATGGGATGCTGAGTAGTCAAAGGGAAATATAAGAGCACTGTGCCTGGAAGGGGCAGGATGAGTAGGGGCTATCTGGAGTGGGGAGGATGCTCAGAGGCACAAAGAGTACTAGGCATGGAGTCAGGAAGACCTGAGTTTAAAAATCCAGCCTCAGATTCTTACTACCTATGTAACCCTAATCACTTAAAATAATCTGCCTCAGTTTCCTCAACTATGAAATAGAGATTATAATAGCACTTACCTCCCAAGATTGTTGTGAGGATCAAATGAGATAATGTTAGTTAAAGCATTTAGCACAGATCCTGGAAGGTAGTAGGCATTTAACAAGCACTTATCCCTTTCCCCCCTTTCCCTTAAAGGAAAGTTATGAGGATAGATGCCCAAGGCAGACTTGAAAGTAGCAGTAGCTTCCAGTTAGGGAGAAAGGAAGAAGTGGCACCTGACTTGATCTTCAAAGAAAAGGGGAAATTTTTAATACATATAAATTGATGGTAGTTTGGGTAAAGACATAGAACACGGGAAGGTAGTATGGGAGTGGGAGACGTTGAGTAAAACAGTTTGAAGTAGTATGGGAGTGGAAGATGGTGAGTAATACAGTTTGGTTAGAATATAGAATTCCTGAAAGGAAATACATAGTATGAGAGATGGCTGACAAGGTAAATTGGATTGAGGTTGTAGAGTGCCTTGAATACTAAGATAAGAAATTTATACTTTATTTAATAGACAATGGGGAACCATCGAAGCTTTCAGACATAAGTGATGTAATCAGAATAGTACATTAGAGAGATTATTCAGGCACCAGTGTAAAGTATGAATTTAGAGAAGCCAGGAGGCTGGACCGAAGGAGGTCAGTTAGGAAGTATCTAAAATCCTCTCTAGTCTGGTTCCCATCTACCTTTCCAGCCTATCTCTCATAGGGATTTGAGCCCTTGCATAGACTCCATGCTTCTATAATGCTTGGGGATGAGTAAGTCATATTATGAGAGCAAATTTTCTTTGGACTATATCTCCCATGATCTCTGCTGGTCTGAAGCATGGTGATGTCACCCAGCATGCACTCCAGTTGAGGAGGTGCACTTCTAGCATTTAAAGTTTAAAAAAAGGCTATGGGAGTCTCTTGAAAGAGGAAGGTTCAGAGTATGAGAGTGTAAAAAGTGGCAGTTAAATATAGACCATGCTGGGGCAAGCACAGATTGCAGAAGCAGCTGCCAGTGTCAAGAGGTTAGCATACTTAATATTGCAGCTGCTACCCCTAGAAAAATCAGTAATGCTCTCTACAATTCTCCCTACCCAGACCCATCACAATGTTACTCCTTGGCTTTCTTCATACCATCCTCCAATTCCCACCCAGCATTCCAACTCTAGCTTCTACTCTGGGCCTCTGTGCTTCAGATTTCTGAATGTTTTCATTCAATTCAATTCAGTGAACATTTATTAAGCACCTACTATGTGTCAGGTACTGCGCTAGGTCCTGGGGATAGAAATAAGAAAAAGAAAGGCAGTCTCTACCCTCCAGGAGCTTATGATCTAATTGGGGGAGACAATACACAAAAGGAAGCTGGCTGGGGTGGGGATGGGGTTGCTGCAGAAACCTGGGGGTACCCAATGTGTCATCATCTTCTTGGTGTTCAACTCCAGTAAAGCTGCAAGAAGTAGAGGGTTACTGGAAAGACCTCTGTCCTCTGTAGAGGAAAACTTTGGGAGGAGTTTAACTCTTTACCTTCTATCTGTCCAATTAGACTGGAGTGGGGAGGGGAGAAGGCTGAGGGGATTAGGAAGGTATTGAGTATTCAAAGGTGAATTAAACAACATTATAATGAGATCTCAGATGATCATCTTGTCCTAGGAAGGACTTCAAGCCAAGTAGGGCTACAGATGGAAAGAAAAGAGCTAGCCAGAAAGACTCATAATTAACTTGACCTAGTCCTACCATGTTACTAGTCCTAGACCATTTTCATACCCTGCTGCTGTGTTCTCAGAGTACCATCGTCCTTCCTCCATCTTGCCCCTGTTATTGATTAGAAACAATAGTCAAATATACACTACCATTCCTGGGAAGACCATATCAGGCAATTGTCCTACAACTCTACTTGCCACCTCCGTGATTTCCCTGACCCAGACTCATCTCCCTGGCTACCACTTCCAGGTATTTTCCTCTATTAGAATATAAGCATCTTGAGGGCAGATATTCTTGCTTTTTGTAAGACCTTTGGGAATAAAAATTATGATTTCATTCTTTGTACTTCTAGTTCCAGTGCCTGCCCTTTAATAGACCACTAATAAATGCTTGTTGATTGACTTGTATTTGTATCCCCAGGCTTAGTGTGGTACCTAACATATAGTTCCTTCTACAGTGCTCTCTAGTTTCTGTGCTGAGAATTCAAAACTTCTAAAACAACTCTTGCAAAAAAGATAGAAATGGGAAAAAAACTTGGAAGAACCCTATACACTTTGGTTCCTTGCAGCCTTACCCAGGTGAAAGTTTCTATTTTCTGTGGCATTGAAAGAGACAGAAGGGCTCATATGGAGTGGACTAGTGCTCCATGGGAGACATGTATTAAACATTTAAATTCAATTGAATGGAGTCTATTAATGGTTATTTAGCTGAAAAATGATGAGGACCTTCAGTAGGGTGGTTCTAGAATGGGAAAGGAGGGGACTGACAAGAACTACAGCAAAGGGTAGAATTCACAGGACTGGATGTGGGAGTTGAAGAAGAAGGAAAAGTTAAGAGATAAGTTTGTGATTTCCCATCAGACCAGTTGAGGGGGATGGTAGTTTAATAGAAAAGTTAGATGGTTGGATAGGGTCTTTTGTTCTGGTGGGAAATGATATAATTGGTTTTGTACAGAAGAGTTTGAGGTGATAGCAGGATATTCAGGTTAAATGCCTACCAGGTTGTTGGAAATAAAGGACGAGAGCTAAGACTGGGGCTAGAGGATGCATACTTTTGGAATCAGCTACACAGAAGTGATCTTTAAAGCTATGAAAATGGATGAGCTTATGGGGGAATATGTAATGGCAAGCAAAGCGGGACTTTTTGCTGTTTTTTCTTTTGGCGTGCTCTCAGCACTAAGGCAACCAAGTGCCTTTGTTTGAGGCTTGCCTTTGTTTGAATCAAGAGTCTGATTGAATCAAGAGTTATTGATGACCTTCTTAGGTCACAAGAAAGCCTAAGTCACATGAGTTTGAGTCATGTGGTTGTGATGCCTTTCGACCCTGAAAAAGTGTATATATACTCTGAGGTTATCGTTTTGCTTTGGGGGTTCACTCATTGGCAGAATGTTAATGTGATTTGGCCAGTTGAGACTCTGCGTAGTCATAAAGGACTGTCCTGGCTTTGAAATCCCAGATGTTGCTGCTTCTCTCTCTGGCAACTATGTATGTATTGTTATGGACAGACAGTTAGAAGCCCTGTCTGCTGATTTGTATTATTTGCTCTGTTAATATAATTTCTGCTTATAATTTCTGTTTGTGTTTTTTCTGGAGTTCAGGGTGCTGACTTTTTCCCCTGAACTAAGTGAATGATATATGTATGTTTATTTATTTGGGGGGGAGGAGGCAAGGCAATTGGGGTTTAGTGACTTGCCCAAGGTAACACAGTTAGTAAATGTGTCAAGTATCTGAGGCCAGATTTGAACTCAGGTCCTCCTGACTCCAGGGCCAGTGCTCTACTCCCTGCACCACCTAGCTGCCCCTATATATATGTTTAATTAAAGTGAGATTGCAAACCCCTTAAAGTTGCTTTCCTTAGAAAAGCAGATCAAAGAATCTGTGCTAGCAGCCCTCCTGTGTGCTGATGTTATTGGCCTTATACCTCCACAGCAGCTGCAAGCAGCATTGTTGTTACAGAAGAGAGGATAGAAACACCAAATCTTAGGCCAAGTCATGTCAACAAGGGTAAATAATTGATACAGGGGTTTCTTAAATTGAAGAGGGATGGATAGTGGGGGTGGTGGAAAGAGCATAGCACTGAAAAAAAATTTTAGAACTATAACATAGAGACTTAACTCATTGGTTATGGTTATCCCTTTTTATCTCCAGTGACAAATGGAAGTTATTCAAGGAGGGATTTTTTTTTCTTGGTAAAGCAGCTCTAAGTGCTGCCAACCATGATTCATATGATTTGTGAAGGCTTTTCTTTTTTAAACACAGCTGTCTTAATATGATTCCCAGGAATTTTATTAATTGAGATATGGAGCAATGAACTTGGAGAAAGGACCTAGAGTGACTCTCTGCCTGGATCCAGGGGAGGTTTAATTTGGAACCTGTCAGTCTAGAAGTCTCTCTGAGTTATAAATGATCTCCCAGCTGAATCATACCTACTGTTCCACCCTGGGGACAGGAATGTATTTGTGAAGTATTGGGAGTATGGACAGAACAAGGAAGGAATTTGGATTCTTTTCTCCTCTTTTTTTTTAAAGTAGCTCACGTAGGACAATAAGATCATAAATTTAGAGCTGAATGGGAACTTAATAGTTGTTTAGTCCAATCTTCTGATTTTACAGATAAGAAAAGTGACCACCAACAAGATTGGGACTTGCCCAAGTCAAGAACTTATCTTCTTTCTCACCTTCCAATAGTTTTCCATTACTTTATACATTTTTTTAATTCTTCTCTTAAACACCAAGTAAGGTGTTCCATATATATAGTAGAAGAAGAGGACTATATGTGAAACTATGAATCTCTACTACATAGAACTCGATTTTTTTAAGCATATAATTTCTGTATGTAACTATCAAACCTATTCTGCTTTTCTGTGATTTCTTCAGGGCTTCCTTCTGTTCTCTTCTGAGCATTTAAAATATTTTGATGACCCTCTTTCTTTTCTTTTTCTGTTTTTTTGGGATAACTTTATCCCTACCTTCCCTTTCTCTCCCATTTTCCTCTTTCATTGGGATAAAAAATAATATGTAACAAATTTACATTGTCAAGTGGCCTTAGCCAGGTCTCATTCTGCATCTCATCTGAGCCCATTACCTCTCCATGAGAAGATGGGGAGCATGTTTAATCAGTTCTTGGGAATCCTGCACACCACACCTTTTCAGTGGCAAGTGGGAGGTGGCTTCTAGAAAGAACTCAAGACAAAATTAAAAATTGAATGCCAGGACTTGGACATAACTCTCATTGCCCCTCAACTCTGCTAGAACTTGTCACATCTGAGAATAAGATCCAGAAGAAAAGCCTCAAGGAGAAAATAATTCAGAGTTCAGTTTTCTATATATTTGCATTCAGGACTAAGATTAACTGATAAGGTTAAAATTTTAAAAGCATCTTATTTCAACTATATGTATGTTTCCTTACTTTGGACCACAGTACTTATTTTGATATCCTAAGTGTAAGTGCAGGCACTCTTATTTATGTTGATCACAGACCCTCCAAACCTTAATGAATTGCTGTGCCAAAACAGCCTATTGCCCAGAAAATACCCATATGGTGATGAGCCTCTCTACACTTAGCTAGACTGCTCTTTGGATGGCAGGCTAGTCTTCTAAGCCTTTCTATCTTGGCAAGACTTTCCAGAGTTCATGTTCAACTGGCGTAGTTGTCCCAAATCCTTTTGGAATAGACATATGAGAAATACTTTAGCCAAGGGTGGCTTGGGATTATAAAACCCTTAAAAACATCTCAAAGAAAAATTGTGTGCTATTTTCATGGAGTAGGAAAAAAGAAAAAGCCCATGTCTTTCCCTGCCGGCTAATTTAAATGGTGGGAGGCCATTCTAGTCTGCTGATGTGATCGCAGCAAAAACGCAGAAGCAGGTACCCTTCAACCAAATTTTCTGGACTGTTGGGAGAGTGGAATGTATCATAACTTATAGTAGGCCTGGGGTACCACATGAGATGATAGCATTTTAAATTTAGAGCTGGAAGAGAATTTAGATATCATTTCATCCAGCCCCATCATTTTATAGTTGAGAAAACAAAGTTCACAGGGAGTGAGTAGTAGCTGGAATTCAAACCTAGGCCCTTTGAGTCCAGACTCAGTGTGTTTTTCTCTATTAATCAATCAGCAAGCATTTATTAAATATCATGTGCCTTGATTGAATCAAGAGTTATTGATGACCTTCTTAGGTCACAAGAAAGCCTAAGTCACATGAGTTTGAGTCATGTGGTTGTGATGCCCTTCGACCCTGAAAAAGTGTATATATACTCTGAGGTTATCATTTTGCTTTGGGGGTTCACTCATTGGCAGAATGTTAATGTGATTTGGCCAGTTGAGACTCTGCGTAGTCATAAAGGACTGTCCTGGCTTTGAAATCCCAGATGTTGCTGCTTCTCTCTCTGGCAACTATGTATGTATTGTTATGGACAGACAGTTAGAAGCCCGGCAATGTGCTAGATACTGGGAATGCCAAGGTAAGAGCAAAACTGTCTGTGACCTCAAGAAACTTACATTCTATTGGAAGAAACATGTTCCCCTATAAGTAGAAACTAAATATTTACAAAGTAAATGTGAGGGAATTTTGGGGGAAAGTGGTGCAGAAAAGAACCAGTACCTGGCCAAGTCAGAAAAAGTCTTTATGTAGAAAATGGCACTTAAACTGATCTTTGAAGGAAACCGGATTCTAAGATGTGGAGTTGAGGAGAAAGGACATTTGAAGCAACAGAAGACAGCCAGCACAAAGGAGTGAAGATAGGGAAATGGATTGGTATGAGTGAGGGAGAGCAGGTATTCAAGTTTGGCTGGACCAAAGAGAGTAGGAAGCGGAGTGATATGTAGGATACTAGAGTTAAATTATGGGGAGCTTTACTTACCACCCAAGTGTGGCCCTTATGAGAATAACTTCTTCAATTCAGTTTATCAAATTCAGCTGATCTTTTGGTAGAGTATTTAAGCAGAAGTCTTGCCCTAGTTGTTTAGTTGATGCATATCTTTCATGTGGTTATCTTTTTTTCTACATATTCCATCAGTAGATTTTCTTAAGGACTTGTATTAGTCGTCTTAAAAGAAGAATCCAATGCATGAGTGAATAGAAAATCAGGGTCATAAACCTTATCTGAAATAAGATTGATCTAACTCTTCATTTTCATTTCACATGAAAGTATTTAGCAAAAAATTGAAATTAAGCATTATTCACTGCTAATGGCATAGCCCCACCTCCTCCATGAAACCTGCTTTGGAGAAGAATATTATAAGTCAGGTACTTGAGTTATTGAAGGAATTGAAAGACTGATTTGGAAGTCAACAGATGACAGCAAAATAGTTGGAGAGAGAAGGTGCTATAAATATTGAGTGGATTTTGAAGGAAAAAAGATTATTGAAGTTTGGTAGCAGGGTAATGGTATGGAAATGTCAGTGAAAAGCAAAGGACATTTCCATCTCTTTTCTTGGACCTACTAGTTGGAAGAAATGGAAGAAGGAGTTGTCACACAAGAAGGGGAAGCTAGGTAGAGTGGTATAGATTGCCAGGCTGGGATTTAGGAAGACCTGAATTTCAAATCCAGCTTCAGGCACTAGCTGTGTGACCTTGGGAAAGTCCCTTGACTTCTGTTTGCCTCAGATTCCTTATCTATAGAATTGGGATAATAATAGCACCCACTTTTAGGGTTGTTGTAAAGATGAAATAAGATATTTATAAAGTAATCAGTACAGTGCTGGCACATAGCAAGCCCTATATAAACATTAGCTATAAAGTTAGCTGTGAAAATGTGGTATCCTCAAAGGAAAGCCAAACTTTCTCTTTTCAAGAGAGGAGGTAAAATGCTGATTGGAGGAAAAGTTTGAGGATGTAAGGAAGTCTGTTGAAAATAGATTGGGTATTTCAAAGAGCATCATTAATGATTAAAGTTGATGCTGAATATATACTTCACTTCTAAATTTTATATGTATGGTTCATCTCATGGTCACAAAGAATATAGGACTACTGAGGAACCCAGAAGGGATATAAATTATTCCTTTACTTTAGTAAAATGACCAAATTATTTTTGGACATGGGAGGGGAGGGGGAAGGGCAGGGCAGGGGCTTTTTAAAAGGAGTAGTTTGTTTAAGAAGACTGAGACAGAAAAAATGTTTTTAAGAGAAAATGTGTTAAGAGTGGGTGAGTGGATCAAAAAAAATATATTTGAGAATCAGGAATTCCATGATGGAAAACAAAAGGAATATATTGGATGCTGTAACCTAGTTTCAGAGATCTCTTTGTAACAAAAGCAAAGAAGGCTGTGGTTAAGGCAACTTCCAGTAGGGTTGTCTGTCATTCATTGTGGCATTTTGATATTTCAGCAGAGTTGTTGAACAAAAGATGTTACCAACCTCCCTATTCAATGATGGTGTTTAAGCACACGGTTGCAAAAACCAATGAGTATTTCACACCATTTTCACATTAAGACTACATGATATGATGTTAAGCCTCATAGTAAACTACTTGAGTGTCCATTTTGAGTGTGTGCATGTGTGTGTATGTGTGCGTGTGCACACGTGTGTGTCTGGGGTAGGGGTGGGGAGAGGGAGTAGAGAGAGAATTAAAAGGTATTTGAAGTTTTTTGAAATGCATTATCTCATATGATTCTTGCATGTGGCCTTACAGATAAGAGAACTTAGGTGAAATTTCATCTTATTAAGATTTAGCCCATGGTTGTACTACTTATAAGTGCTTGAAGTCAGAATCAAGTCCAGGTCTCTCTTGATTTCTAGCCCAGAGCTCTTTTCACTATATCACATTTTTCTGCCTAAATATAGCTGTGATCCTGATCCCATCTTCCTTCTCTCTAAAATGGGAATGCTAATTAATGTCACTTTTCCATTTAAGTGGGGTTAGCAAATTTATCAAAGAAGTTACAGCATTAGGAAAAATTGGATATTTTTGAGATTCAACTAGTTCTACAAAGTACTGTTCTGATGGTTCATCCTGGAAGAGATAGAATCCTTGGTTCATGAGGCTATATAACATTAGAATACAAGTTTTCCATAGACTCTAATATCTGGGAAGTTTCCATGTATGGCCACAGGCACAGGCCATGTCTTCTTTCTGGGGACCAGACTAGCTAAGTACAGAAAAGGTACTCAGTAGTACCTTGTCTCAGTAGTCTTGACAGTTGGTGATGAATTCTTTGAGCATGGCAAATCTTGTTCAGTGTGGCCCACTCTTAACTGCAGAGATGGTGATAGCTGTCACAAAAAAGTAGCAGAGGGTGCTAAGAATCTCTCTTTTAAAAAATTTCCAATTACATGTAAAGAGAAATTTTAACATTCATTTAAAAAATTTTTGCGTTCCAATTTTTCTCCTTCCCTCCTTCCTAGATGTAAAAGCAGAAAAAAACAAACTTCATTCAATGATTCTCTGATTAATGTATCAAAACAAAAAAAAAAACCCAAACAATCCAGGGAGATTTGTATTCACTAGAGGCATTCACCATATAATGGAGGATATAGAATCTAGTCTTAATGGAACAGTGATTCCTAAAGGATTGTGACATTCTCCAGATTCACCAAACCTTAGATTTTTATAGCCTTCTAAATAAGTTCCATGATCATTCTAAAGAGTTTGGCCTAATTATCTACATAGGAAAAAGAGTGGATTAAGAAGATATTATATCCAGGCTATGATATGTAGTGGGATGAACAGCCTATACAGGGTGTTCCTAAAGTCTGGACACATAGGCAAAAATGCATATTTTCAGGAAATGAATGAAATTTTCAACAACATTTTATTTAATTGGAATATTAACAAATAACATCTTCAATACAATTTCCATCATTTGTGATGCATAGGTTGATGTGTTTTGCAAGATTTATGTGAACTCGATGCAATAATTCCACATTGCCGTCAATTTTAGCACATTTACTCTTTATGCATTCAATCAAGTGTGTTGCATCTGTGATTTTCATTAAGTACACCTTCTCCTTACCATATCCCAGAAAAAGAAGTCACTGAACAACACAGAGTCTTTGGTGAAAGGGTTAATGAGATGTTAATGAGATTTCCTATGTGTCTAGACTTTAGGGACACCCTGTATAACTAATTTGTAGACCTTCTAGAGATACATTGCATATGGACAGTGAACTGGGCCCAGAAGTGAGTAGGAGGAAGAAAGAGGACTGGGTTGCTTTGAGAAATTGATTTCAATGACCTCAAGTTTCACTCTGAAACAAAAGAATCTTTTTAACATTAGTGTTATTTGTATGATTTTGTATGCAGATTAAAGAAAACATCACCTAAAAGGCAATGGAAAGGTGCATACTGGGTAGGAGAAGTCTGTAATTTGTTATGAAGGAGGAATTGCAGAGGAGAGTTAGTATATAGGATATCATCAAGGAAATGTGTGATCAGGATAAAACAAACAATGGCCTAATCAAACATTGCAAGCAAGAGACAACCCACAGATGGCCTGTGGGTTTGATTTGCATTATGAAGTGTGAAAAAAATATGACCCCTCATAGCAAATTTATGGGAGAGAATGGCTAGGATTTGTACAGTATGGGCATACACATATGGGTTATAATTAGCTTTACTGGAGGGACTATCTACATTGATGAGACAGTACTGGAGTTTTTGTTTAATGATGCTATAGAGCTGGAATTCTTGGACTGTCAGAGTCTCCAAAGAATTAAAGTTTTTGTTACCCAAAGGACAATGGAAAGGTAAATGTCATTAACAGGCTGCAACATATTGAAAAAAATGCTATTTAGGGAAAGTGTCACAAAGAATATCTTAAGAAACATGGATGATTAACAAAGAAGGTGAATCAGTCACATAGGCATAGAGTGGGATAAACCCAAGGATGGCTCACGTATTGATATCGTTGCAATGCCATGAGTTCTAAAGGAAGGCCCTCACCAACTTGAATGTCACCGTGGGAGAATTCATAGAAAGGCACAGACAAGATTCATAAAGATTGAGAGAGCATGAAAGTATGCACAGCAATGAAATAGCAGACCTACTAATTCATCATAGTAGGGCACATCTAAGAACATTACATAGAAATGAGGGATCAATGGGAACCAGCTGAATCAGAGTTTCTTCTTAATTGGAGTACAGGCATCCTTGAACTGTAGGTGTAGCCTAGATTTGGAGGTGAAGGGGAACTTGAGATCATCTAGTCTAACTTATTTTACACAAATCCTAGATTGTTAAAATTATTGGACATTTGAAAATAGTATGGAACTTTTAATGGGACATTTTGACATAACATATAATCAGCTATTGAATGTTGCTAAAATATGCTCGTGAGAATACCAGGGACATGTTAATAAATTATAGTAAAATCTAGATTTGACATACTTCAAATAACTAGTGTTCATTGATTAAGAAGATTGTTTCTTCTATGTATTTTCTAAGATAAAAAAATTACATTGTTAGCCTGGGTATTTAAAAATTTAACTTCTCTGTGCTTGAATGATTTCCTGGCAAATTGTTAGCCCATGTTCTACAACAGGGAACAGAATTTCTCCAGACACTCCCTTCCTCTTACTCATTTCAAGGGACCATTACTGAGCCATAGCTTTGCAAATGGGAGAGATAAGAAGGCTGTTTAATGTACTGTGTTTGAATTAGAAAATTTCAATGTTTAAGTGAGTTTTCTACAGACTCATTGGTTAAGTTAAGGAAGAATAAGCTAAATAAAAAACAACAGGCAGAAACTGAACAATTTGGATCAACATCGGTACTTGGTGTTATTAATTTTATTAATATTTATATAATTAACAATACTATTAATAATTAACAGTATTAATATTATTTATCAAATCTACTCTTAGTTATCCATATAGTTTAGTTCGAGGTTACATGGTTTGAGAAACTTAGAAGACAACTGGGAGTGATGTAACATCTATGACAGTATATAATTAGGGGATTATATATTAGTGTTTTCATCGCAAGCCATTTTAATTTACCCTTTAGATTTTGTGTAACCAGAATCGTTCTTCAAAAGGAAATTTACTGAAATGGCGAAAAATCATTGTGCGTAGCTGCGATGGCTACCACTGGTATATGGTCAGTATACACAGCCAAAGTCAGGTCTACTCTCAGTGACTGGCTCTGTAAATGCTCAGCAGAGAAGAGGAATGAGACCTTTCTGGTCCAGTGGTTGTTTTCTGCTGCAGCAGGAATCCAGTTTAGGTAAAGCCAATTACATCTCCATACATACACATATACATATGTATGTATATGTGTGTGTATGTATGTATGTTACACTATGAAGTGAGGTTCCATGGCATCTTGTAAAGTTGACTACTATAGATATGGGTCAGAAGATCTGAGTGTGAATCCTGGTTTGCTGTATACTAGCTACATAACAAAAGAAGGTCACTTCATATGTTTGAGCCTCAGTTTACCCTATGGTAAAAACTAAGATCATATTATATGCACTGCCTAGTTTAGAATGCTCTTTTGAAAAAGTACTTCAAGGCAGCTAAGAAGTATTGTGTGTACTGGCCTTGGAGTCCAGAAGACTTGAGTTCAAATCATGTCTCAGATACTTACAAACTATACCATCCTGGGCAAATCACTGCTTTTTTTCTGGCTCTGTGTCTTCATCTGAAATGGGGATGATTATAGGAGCTACTTTATGGAATTGTTGTGAGGCTCAAACAAGATAATGTATGTAAAGTACTTTGCAAACTTCAAAGCACTATTAAATGCTAGTTGTTATATAATTGTTATTTGTTGCTATCGTTGTCATTCAGTTGTGACCCCATTTGGAGTTTTCTTGGCAAAAATGTTGGAGGGTTTTGCCATTTCCTGCCAGAGTTGAACTCAGGAAGATGAGTCTTCCTGATCCCAAGCCCAGTCCTCTATCCACTGTGCCATTCAGCTGCCGCACTGGACTTAGAGAGACTAAAATAAAACATAAACTTTCCTCACGGAAATTATGCTGAACAAAGACTGTTCCCCTAACACAGATATAAAATCCAATGAAAACAAAATAAAAGGGTACAGAAAAGGAGCCAGAATTTTAAAAAAATATTTTTTTAGCCTCATTTCATTATTTCTGTTGAATTTCCATTGGGTTTGTCCTGATTTCTTCTAGGTTTTGGTTATCTGCTTTACTCATAAGTCTGACCTTCATTTCACATGAATAAGCTTGTTAAACGATCTGTTCTTTGTCAATTAGAGCTTAGTGACTTGAAACTGATTGTCGGTGTGTGGGAGTAAGAGGAGACCAGGCTTCTAACAATAGGTTTACTGCTAACCAACCCTCTGACCTTGGCCAAGTGACTCACCTTCTTTGTCTCACTTTCCTCATTTTTATGGGCCTATTCAGCTTACACTTTCAACAATTATAAACATATCGAAGTTCTCTTACCGTAAACTTTCAATCTTCAAATGTACCTGTATCATACCAAATGCACTGAATGGGGTCATCATATGTGGTTATTCAATTTTAATGTCAAAACTATTTTATAAAATGTATTGCTCACAGAGAGTTCAAGGTTAGTCCGTGAATGGCTAATAACAGGCAGTAAGGCACATGGTGAACCATCACAAGTATTATGACTTGCCCAGCATCACACAGGTAGTAAATGTCTGAGGCCAGATTTGAATTCATGAAGATGAGTCTTCCTGATTCCAAGCCTGGTGCTCTACCCACTGTACCATCTAGCTGCCATATGATTATTTACTAACAAACTGTAAAATGTTATTATTGCTATTAGGAGTATTACTTAATAAACCTTAAAAAGAGTTGATATAGTTGTTATCAGGCCATCCAGACTCTCATTGCCAAGGGCCAGAATTTTTTTTTGCCAGCCCAGGAATTAATAATAATAATAGTTCACTGTTATCTAGCACTTGATAGTTTCTAAAAGTACCTTGTATACATTATCTCTTTGAGCCCTCGCAACATTCCTTAAAGGGCGCTGCAAATGTTACTATCTCCATCTTGTAGGTAATGAAACTAATACTTGGAGAGGCTGTCACCTGCACAGAGTCACACTTCTAGCTAACAAGTATAACAAATAAAATTAAATATATATGTATATACATAAATATGTATTAGGAAATCAAGAACGATGGGCATAAACTGAAAAGATGACATTTCTTCAATAATTAGATGAAATTTAGTCTTATTGTATTTAGGCCTGTCAAGATTGTTTCTTTTTTACCTTACTTTTTTAGATATAAAGTCTTACAGTTGACTTAAAAAAATCTGTTGCACATTTATGGGGAAAACTACAACTAGACAAGTGTTAATGGTAAAAAGATCTGGAAGTTTTAATGGACTCATAAGCTCAATGAAACTCATTTTTGTGACTTGACATCTGTGGCCAGAGTGGCCTTTGTTTTCTATGAGTGACTCAGTTTATCTCATTGAGCCTTGCTGGGCCATGCCTGGGAGCAGAGAACTTCCCATGTGACCTCTTCCAGGGCAGGAAGCCCAGAGACTCATGCCTGTGAGCAGAGAACTTCCTGTGTGATGAGTAATGGGGCTGGCTGAGGGGAGGTGTTGACTCCAGAGCCATGCCCTATTGGGTGTTAACCTAGAGGAAGGGGCCAACTCAAGAACCAATTGGCCCCAGTCATTCAGGCGGCGCTTGATGATGTCAAAAACTCTATAAGAGGGGAGAAGATGGCTTGAAGACTCCTTTTCCTTTTCCGGTTGGAGCCAGAGACGCCTACAGCTGAAGCTGATGCAGGAGCTGCCGGTAGCAGAGCTGACCCACGTGTGGAGTGAGGAGTGCAGAGCAAGGACTTGTGGCCAGTGGGTAATCTTCTTACTGTAGAGGGGAAGCATGTACACGATTTTGCTTTATACCATCATGCTTCTCTGTGGCCTCCTGGTTACTCTTGTGAGGCAGACTTATTGGGCCTGGAAGCTTTTGATCAAAATATCAAAATGGGGACACTGGTTTGTGGGTCTGATACTGTGGAGTTTAAATACATGCTTTAGTTCTTCTGCCTTCTACCTAGAGAATTCCTTATATCCTGCGGTTCTGGACCTTTCGGATATATATGAGATTCTCTTTGAAATCATAAATTCTGCCTTCATAATACATCATCCAAAAAGTGCTATGGGGCTGCTT
This sequence comes from Trichosurus vulpecula, assembly GCF_011100635.1. Taxonomy (NCBI): domain Eukaryota; kingdom Metazoa; phylum Chordata; class Mammalia; order Diprotodontia; family Phalangeridae; genus Trichosurus; species Trichosurus vulpecula. The sequence continues at coordinate 338,738,963 of NC_050576.1, read as the reverse complement.
TGGTAGATCCTATAGTTCAGAATAAGGAAAAGTTATACTCCTTCTGTATTGATAATGAGGTTGACCCATGTATTGCCAGAGCTAGCTCAATGTTTGGAAGGCTCCAAAGGAAATTATGGGAGAGAAGAGACATAAGACTGACTATCAAATTGAAGGTCTACAGAATCATTGTGCTGGCTTCATTATTGTTTAGCTGTGAAACCTGGGCAGTACACCAGCGCCATGCCGGGACAGTGAATTACTTCCATCTGAATCCTCTTAGGAAGATTCTGAAGATAACCTGGCAATATAAGGCACCAGACACTGAGATCCTTTCTTTCTTTTTTAAAAATAATTCTTAGTTTTTTAAAAAAATTAAATTTATTTGTTTTTAGTTTTCAATATTCACATTTATAAGATTTTTGAGTTATAAATCTCCCCCCGCCCCCAAACAAGATGGGATGCAATCTTATATAGGCTATACAGGTACAATCATATTAAACGTTTTCACATTATTCATGTTGTAAAAAAAAGAATCAGAAACAAAAGGGAAAAACCACAAGAAAGAAAAAAAATGAAAAATAAAAAAGGAGAAAACAGTATGCTTCAATTTGCATCCAGATTCCATACTTCTTTCCCTGGATGTGGATAGCATTTTTCATAATGAGTCTTTTGGAATTGTCTTAGATCATTGCATTGTTGAGAAGAGCTAAGGCTAACAAAGTCATCATACAATGTTGGTGTTAACTGTTTACTGTGTTCTCCCAGTTCTGTTCACTCAGCATCAGTTCATGTTAGTCTTTCCAGGTTTTTCTGAAATCTGCCTGCTCATCATTTCTTATGGAACAATAGTATTCCATTACATTCATATATCACAACTTGTTCAGCCATTCCCCAATTAATGGTCATTTCCTTGGTTTCCAGTTCTTTGCCACCACAAAAAGAGCTGCTATAAATATTTTTGTACATGTGGACCGTTTCCCCTTTTTTACGATCTCTTTAGGATACCCAGTGGTATTACTGGGTCAAAGGGTATGCATAGTTTTATAGCCCTTTGGGCATAGTTCCATATTGTTCTCCAGAATGATTGGATCAGTTCACAACTCCACCAACAATGCATTAGTACTTCAATTTTCCCACATTTTCTCCAGTATTTATCAATTTCCTGTTTAGTCATGTTAGCCAATCTGATAGGTGTGATGTGGTACCACTGAGGTCCTTTCTTGAGCTAACCCGCCAAGCATCCAAACTCTATTGCAGAGAGTACAACTCCGATGGGCTGTCCACACTGTTCACATGCCAAAAGTATGCTTGCCTAAAAGACAATTTTACAGAAAACTCATACAAGGAAAGTGCTCACATGGGGTCAGAAGTGATACAAGGACACTATCAAGGTCTCTCTGAGGAACTTTGGAATTGGTTGTGTGATGTGGGAGATGCTGTCAAAAGACTGCTCACTATGGTGTACCTGCATCAAAGAAGGCACTGCGCTCTATAAGCAAAGCAGAATTGAAGTAGCTCAAAAGAAATGTGAGATGCACAAATTTAGAGAATCCACCCCAAACGTTTTGTGCCTATTTGTGCCTGATCTGTGGTAGAGTATTCTGAGCTTGTATTGGTCTGATCAGTTGGACACAATGTACTTTGACCCCAACATGGTGAGGTCATTTTTATGCTCTCCTAGAATGAAGGACGGCAGTTAACCAACCAACCAATGCCTCATTCAGACTATGACTAGAATGTTGTGTCCAATTCTACATGCCACATTCTAGGAAAAACATAAACAAATGGAAGCACACATAAAGAGGGTGACCAATAACCATGTCATAGGAATTACATGAAGAAATTCATGCTACTAAAGGTGGGGACATTAAATTCTGTTCAATGAATATTAATCGAGCACCTATTGTACTAGGGGCTGGGGCTATGAAGATTAAGAAACCACAAAATCTTTGTCCTCAGGAAGCTTATGGTTCCCTGGAGGTTGGGGAACAGACACTTCCTGCATTGAGGAATAGAATGACTGTCAATAATTCAATAAATATTATCCAGTACCTACTCTGTGCTAGGTACTATTGTAAATTCCAGAACTATAAAGACAAAAATGAAATAGTCCTTGTCCCCTAAGAGCTTATATTCTATTGGGGGAGATAACAAGTACACATATAAGTTTGTTGAAGATAGGTACAAAATAAATACAAGGTAATTTGGGGAGGGAACAGAAAAGGACTGCTAGAGGAGGCAGCATTTCACCTGAGTTTTAAAGGAGGTGAAGGATTTTAAAAGGCAAGATTGAGAAGGGAATGCATTTCAGGAGTAAGGGAATCCTACTAGAAAAGGACATAGAGATCATTTGGTATAACCCCCTCATTTTCCATAGCAGACACCTAGGCCATGTTGACATTAAGTGATTTGCCCAAGCTCACACAGATAGTAAGAGGCAGGGTGTGGAATCAAATTCACCTAAGTCCCATGAATATAAATTCAGCATTCTCAGTTCAATGCTCACTTCAGACAAAGATTGTTAGCAGTTTGGGTAGGGAGAGAATGCTCTCAGATGAAAAGAGTCAGGGACACTTTGGGACCCCTGAATTGTGATGAAAGAGAATGATTTCCATAAGCTGAGGTAACCTGGGCATGGGAAAATGCATGGAGGTAGGAGATGATGGCACAAGATCAAGGTAGTTTGTCTAGTTTGGCAGGTATAGATAATTTGTGAAGGAGAGTACAGTGAAATAAGGCTGGGAAGGCAGGGTGGAGCCAAGTTGTGGAAGGCTATAAGTACGGCTTAATGTTATTCTACTTTATCTTAGAGGAAATAGGGAGCGAATGAAGACTTTTGAGCAGTGTTGTTATATGGTAAGACCTATTTGTGTCTTAGGTCCTTTTGACCGTTTTTTGAAGGGTAGACTGAAGAAGAGACCAAGGGCAGGGTGACCAGATAAGGGGCCATCACAATAGTTTAGGCAAGGTCCTGACTGAGGTAGGGTGATGGTCACAAAAATGGAGAAGACTATAGAGATGTGGAAGTAATTGTGGAGTTAAAATAGGACTTGGTGACTAATTGAATATGGGGTTTCTTTCCCATTTATGAGATTCTGTGATGCAGCAGCTAGGTACCCTAATTCACAAAATGGTGCCCTTTCCATTAGGCTGGATAACTTCTTGAAAATGCAACAACATGTACAAACAAACTGCTTGCTAGGTCAAAAAAGAGAAAGGAGATGCTCAACATTGTTTAGAATTCTTCTGGTGAATGGATCCTGGAGGTCGTGTTTTCTTTCTCCAGTTTCTAATGAACTAATGACCAGAATTTCCTCCTGCTGTTCCCCTGGCTTAGTTAGTATGCTTTCTCCATATACCTCTTCCCCTTTCCTTATTTGCATTTTATTCATCCTTCATGGGCAAGTTCAAGACTTCTTTCATAAAGTCTTTGTGCTTATGCTAGTCCACACTGATCTCTCCTTTCTCTGAATTACTGTAATTCTCATGGTACTCATTTTTTTGTGCTCTTATTATGCATGCATTCAATAGCTTTATTCTACCTATGCATATAAAGCATATTCTTTTTGAGGGCAGAAACCTCTGTTTTACAGTTCATTCTTTAAATCCCTCTAGCTCACTTAGCACAATGCTGGGCACCAGGAGGTACCGTTTCAGAAAGCCTGAGTGCTATTTCCATTTCTGTATGTGAACTTCTTAGATCATTTCCAAAAAGTCACAAAATGACTTGGATCTGAGCTTCTCTGCCCTCTAGTTAATAAAAATTGCCACCTGTACAGTACTTTAAGATCCTAAATAAAAAGTCTTTGTTAGTCAGTAACCATTTAAGTCTTACCAGCTGTAATCCCAGAGAAAAACAAAAAGGATTTTCATCGTCAAGGTTAAGACCCCATAGATCCCAAAGCTTTTCAAGTGAATATGAGCTCTGTTAGCATGTGGAATGAGAATAAAATTTGTAATGTATCAGTTCAGTAATGCAAGAAAAACCCAAACCTCAGGCATACTTATTTCTAGCTGGCTAATTTCATAGTTCTGGGTAGGAAGAAGTGTTGCTCGAGTTTCTCATAATAAATACGTACATCATTTTCCATTTCTATTTTTAATCATGGATGCAGGTAATTAGCCTAATCAAATAGAAAAAAGGGGAAAAGATGTGTGACAATCCAAAGAGTTAAGGGAAAAATTATTTTGGGAAATGTAATTTGTTCTTATTTAAAGAGATGATGGATGATCCTCTGCCAAACCTTTCTTTGTTGTACCTCAAGAAAAGGTGAATTGCTTAGCTTGCGAATTAGTGAATAGGAAAAGTGGGCACATATTAATAGAACCTTCACTTTTTGGTGTGAATGATTCAAATGCATTATAATTGGTGGCTCAGTGGGGCCAGATCTAGTCGTCCTGATCTATATCTTGCCACTGGACCCAGATGGCTCCAGAAGAGAAAGTGAGACTCGTGACCCTGCACAGCTGTCCCTCACTTAAATCCAATTCACTTGCAAGTCATGGCATCATCTTCCTGATGTCATGATCCTTTTAGAGAATGAAGGACAAACAATAGTAATAATAAAAAATGCTTGGTGGCTCCAGGAAGCTGTAGCATGTATGGTGTTAAAATGACCTTGACAGATAGGCTAAACCAGGTTGAGGGGACTAGCTGTGTGACTCTGGGCAAGTTACTTAACCCTGTTTGCCTCAGTTTCCTCATATGTAAAATGAGCTGGAGAAGGGAATGACAAACCACTTCAGTATCTTTGTTAAGGAAATCCCAAATAGGGTCATGAAGAGTTAGATACAACTAAAACAAGACTGAACAACAACAAAATATAATCAAATAGGTGGCAAACTATACCATTAAGGACTTATATGAATGGAGGAGGTGGGCTGATAATGTCTCAAAATATGGAGTTACCTTAGGGCTACACTGGCATACAGAATATATTAAAAGAATCTCTAGCATGTTGAGTGGATCCTCCATGGAGAATTTGTGGGAAAACAGGCATTGCACAGGAGAGGGCACATGGTCTGCACCCCTATCAATGAGATCATGGCTCTACTGAAATGTGAACAAAAGGTAGATGAAGAATAGGGTTGGACTTAGAGTCAGCAAGACTATAGTTCTAATCCTTCATCAGACACTAGCTGTCGAATTCTCTGCCCATGACTTTTCTCAGCCTCAGTTTTTTTATCTGTAGATGGAAATAATAACTGCATCTACCCAACAGGATTATTATGGGGAGCAAGTTGGATGACCTATGTAAAGCATTGTGTAAACTACAAAGTGCTATAAAATGCTATTATTATTTTGGATCCAAAAATCTTGATCTTAAAAACCAAATTCGCTGTCATCCTTATTTTTTTCTCATGTTTTCAGTATTTTGGAAGACTCCTGAGTGATGTGGACTAACTTTGGAATTCAGGGAACTTTTTCTGAATTAGTTTGACAGGCCAAAGAGCAAGAGAAAATTGTAAGTCCAAGTTTTATGGTATGGTAGAAATTAAATTGGAGTTGAAGGTGGTAGACCTGGGTTCTTGTTCTGGCTATGACTACTACTTGGCTATGTGACTTTGGATCAGGCACTTAATCCAATTTGATAGAATTTATTAAGTGCCAAATATATGCCGAGCAAGATAGCTAAGAGAAGTTAGCATGGTGGCAATTATAATTTTGGATAAAATTTATTTTTTGTGATTAGTTATCTGACAGTCCAGGAGACTCAGCTTATTAATGATAAAATACCTGGGAGAGATACTAATTTAATAGAGAACGTTATACTCATATAGTATAATTGGCAAGTCATTTAGAATTTGTAGAGGGCCAGTTCTGAGATAGTCCTTGGTGAGAAAGGTACATGTCAGGTTTTTCTTTGAGCTTGAACCTGTTCTTCTCTGGGCTGTGTACTCAGGAATGTTGGCTCTCCAGCACCCCTATCTAGCTGTCCCTAATAACGTGCAAAACAGCATGTGGAGATCCAGCTATATCTTGATCTAGCCTCCCCGGCCTGTGCAAGGCAAGGCCATCTGAGGCAAGACAAGACAGTACAAAGATAAGAGGACATGGTGAGGAACCGCCCTCGCAGCTGTGATCTGCATGGGAAAGAACAGCAATGTTTCAATATAGTTAGCATCTAGGTTCTGGAGTGAAGATGATGCGTCGAAGTTACATGGGCTACGTGAGCCATGCGGCAGGATGTTCCTTTAAAGTAACAAAGCAACGCAACACTCGGCCCACTTATCTGATTTCATAGAGTATATAAACTGACTGCTTCTGCTCAATAAACGGAGTTGTCTTCTACTCTCCCACCTGGCCCGTGTTGTTCTTTCACTCTCTCGGGCATTCATTCAGCACACACAGTGTAGCACACACAATGCAGCACACACAGTGCCACCTCCGCAGGTGGCAAGAATTGGTTCAGGACTAGGGGAGTAAAGGAGAACTGCACAAGCCTTAGATGAAACTTAGGTACCTATACAGACAGATAGGTGGCATAAAGGATAGAGTGCTAGGCTTAGAGTCAGGAAGACCTGAATTCAAATTTGGCCTCAGACACTAGCTTTGTGACCTTGGGCAAGTCACTTAACCTTCATTTGCTTCAGTTTCCTCAATCCTAAAATGGGGGTCATAATGGCATCCACTTTCCAGGATTGTTGTGAGGATCAGATGAAATATTTGTAAAGCCCTCAGCCCAATACTTGGCACATAGTAGGTGCTATATAAATGCTAGTTATCATTAGTGCTACAGATCATAGTATTTTGGTTTAGTTTCCCTTTAAAAAATAGAAGCACAAAGAATATAAACTAATAGAACAGAGGCACTCCCTTTCTCTAGGACCTACCTAGTGGGAGTGAGCAGATGACATCCTGGTGAGCTGGCTCCATGAAATCCTGGGGATAATGACACTTAGGATGCTGGGTTAGACACAGGATGAGGTTAGATAATTTTAACTTGCATCTTTCCTATATAGGGGTTCTTAACTGAGGAATATGTAAATTCATTTTGTTTTGTTTTTAGTTTTGATAGCTATTTTATTTCCTTTGCATGTATTTTATTTTGTACATTTAAAAATATTGTTCTAAGAAGGGATCGTTAAGTTTCCCTGCCAAAGTAATTGACAACACAAAAAAGGTTAAGGATGCCTTCTCCAAAGCAGCCAGAATCTATAACATTCCTAGAAAGGGACTGAAATAGCACAGTTCTCTCTTCCTAGCTCCATAAGAGACAATGCTGTGCCCAATGGAGTTATCAAGGGGAATCCATTCTTCTGCCGTTGCTCTGCTAAGGAGGATAGATGGCGTGTGAGAGAAGACACTTATATTCCTTCTTCCATAAAAACCTCTGCAGACTTATGTCTAGACATCTAACCAAAGACTCATAGGAGCTGACCAGACTCAAAGATATAAAGATTTCAGTATTCTATTTAAGATCACTGAGATAAACAATTTTTTCATCATAACTTATTTCATAGTAACCTCTCCATTCTTGGGGGCGGTGGTGGTGGAGATCTGCAATATTTCTGTATAATTTTGCTCCTTTCATGTGTAAGAGATTCACTTTAGGGCTATACAATTTAAAAGTACATATATTTCCCCACAAGCAGATTACCTTTTACCTGCCTGATATTAATCCTTTTCATGGTTTGGTACACTTTTTTCCTTCCCCTCTGTGAATCCTAGCAGTTGGAACTGTTGTTATGACAACATAAAAAAATTACCATAAAGTATGGTCCTGTAAAAATACGGTATTTCCTGGTCTTTCTCTAACTGGAATATTGCCAATCCATTTATTCTCCCAATGTTTTGATAAAACTGGAGTGATACTGAATAATTAATAATTGTGTTGTAAATATTTCCCCTACAGGGTTTAAAAGTATGTGCCCTTTTGTACATCAAGTGCTTTTACTTTTACCTTTTGGTTTAGATGCCACTATAAGTTATTAAGGTACAAAGAACCACAGGGGGAAAATATCTGAATGAGGAAAGTTTAGGTCTGATGATTACTGAAAATAATATGCTTTGGCATTTCCTCTTTTAAACTGTCATCTGAAGTTAATAACAAGTGGGATAGATTTTAGAGAGGTAATTTGGCTTTCCTCCACTAAAATCCTACTCCAAAGCCTTGTTGTGGTCTGGAGATGATGACGGGTTCTTAAAGATTGTGCCAGTGGAATTCGAGACCTGGCAGATCTTTGAGACTGGAAAGGCTGTGAGTACAGGTCCAGCAATGGCTAGTGTTTTTGTCATCCAAAGACCAGTCCATTTAATTCAGGAGAGGCTCATTGTCAGAATGTTGGTCACAAGGTGATGACTGCTTTTTTTGTTTGCACAGAAATTCATAAAATCTGTTTATAAAGATCTGGAGGGCTTGTGATCCATGTTGGTGGAGGAAGTGCAATGATGAAATCACACATCTTTTGAAATGTCGAAGTATTTTGACTATGAAGTATGGATGGTGCTGGAAGACTTTCAATAAGTACCATCTTCTTATGCTAATTGCATACTTTTTCTTCATAAATAAATATCTATTATCTCTAGAGAAAAGAAAATCCATCCCTCTAGTTGTTAGAAGGCAGAAATAAATGGTACCAAATGAGACATATATGTGATATATTTACTTTAGGCTGAATATAGAGTGTGTAATCTTGGCAGATTGAGTAGTTAGAGGAAATTTTTTTAAACTTTTGACTTGAGCAAGGCCTCGGGAACTATGGAAACAAAAGAAAAAAAGACTGAGTTCCTGTGTCAAAACAGACTTTGTAGCTGACCAATTCTCATAGCCCAGAAATTCCACCTGTCACATCCATACATCCCATTTCTCATTCCAACATCCTGGGGATTATTGCAAAGGTTTGTTCATCTAACCTGAGTATGACTATGTGTTGAGCTTCTTGCCAGAAAATAAATCAGTACGATTTGTGTATTTATTCAATCAATTAATGAATTGGTATATTTAGGAGTCATGTTCTTCCCTGAAATAAAAATATCTGACTTTGTCTCAAAGACAAACTCTTTATTACATGCTAAACAGTCCTGATCAAATGTAAGCAATTGTTGCTCTCTCATAAATAGTAAACAACATGTTTCATTGACATCTTGGTACATAGTGTATCATACTCATTTGTGGGCTCGGTTGATTCCTTGCTCTTATTTCAACTTTCCTTGGGACTTCCTGAATTATTCAAATAAGTAACTTAATGCCCTCATTATATCTTCATTTTTCCATATGTAAAATAGGCTTAATAATATTAATTTCCATGTACCTAAAAAAAGAAGCTAATGTTTGTAAAGACCTTTCAAACTCTCAGATGGAAGTCATAATAAAAAGTTCAAAGTCAGGGCTTTGGGTGAAGATGGTGGAGTGAGAAATGGTATATAAGCCTCTATCCATTTCATCTCTGTTAAAAAACAAGAATATGCCAAATAAAGTAGTAGTACTAGAACAGGAACAACAATAACAATAACAAAGAGAGAATAGGAAAGAATCACAAGGAAAACTTGAAAGAAAAAAAAGAGCGAGGTTAAAAATGAGTAAACATAATGAGTAAACACGAGTAAACAAAAAAAGAGAACCCGATACATTGAATGAATAATATGGCCTAAAAGAAATAGATGCAAAGATATAAAACAGAGGGATAATAGAAAAACAGCAGGCCCCCTAGCAATGATTCTTATGCCTGGAAGAGCTGTAAGAACCCCCTTGAGTGTTTTTAAAAATCAGTAAGAGAATTAAAGGTAGATGTAAGGATGAGAACTAGAATGGAAATCAGAAAAGGCAATCAAGATAATAGTTTAGAACAAATGATGGAAAAATCTTTCTAAAATAGTTGCTTCTTAGAAAAAGAGATCATCAGATTTGATGCTCAAAAATGCAGACCTGAAAGAGATAATATCACAATAAAGTAAACAAAAGTCAGATTGGAATTGTAGAATGTAATAAGCCGATTTGAGAATTATTAATCTCTCAGGAAAAAGCATGACAACAAATTTGAATGTCTCACTTTTGTAAATACAATATTTATGGGTAGAAGCCAGGAAGAAGGAACATGAATCACCACAGAATTTGGCATTGGTTAATTAAGAAATGGAAAGTTAGAGTGATGGAATGGATTAGAAAAATCAAACGTAGAAGTATATTGGTACAGTAACAATGTTTTTCATAAATTGAAGGAAATTATTTAGGAGGGATTCTTTGTTCAATCAGAACAAAAACCCGGAACACAGTTTGGAAGAAAATAGTTTTAGAGGAGCAGCTTATACCACATTAAAAACTATACATTTCAAATGGATGAACTATGTAAGTATAAAAGGTGACGACATGAACAAATAAGAGAAGGATAATTGGTCTTGTCTTTCATATCCATACAAAGAATAGAAAAGATTGTAACAGTCAACACACACAATTTTGATTTTATGAAGTTGAAAATTTTTTTAGAATAACAAAAAATTACATCTGGAATATAGAAGCAAATTAGAGAATAGGAAAAAAATTCTTTGTATCAAACATCTCTAATAAAAGTCTGATATCCAAAATTTGCAGGTTGTTGACAAAAGTTTGCAAGATAAGGCATTCCCCAATGATATACGGTCAAATTCCCCATTGATAGGTAATCAAAAGATGTGAACAGCTTTCAATTCAGTCTCTGCTTCAATATGCATTATTACCTATTGTAATGCCAAACAATGTATGAGGTGCTGTAAATATAAAAGAAAAAAAAAGTAGTCCCTATCCTCAAGAAGCTTGAATTCTATGAGGATGAAGTCACAGGTAAATTGACGAATTTTTAGGATGTATGTAGAATAATTTGGGGGAGAAAGGAGGAGGATACTAACATCTGGGAGTATCAGGACAGGTCTAATATAGGAGGGGACTACTATGATATACTTTGAAGAAAGCAAGAGATTCTAGGAAGCAGAGATGAGGAGGGAGAACATTTTCTACATGGAAGACAGCCAGTATAAAGACACACAGACAAGAGTTTTGTACGGGTGTGTGTGTGTGTTTGTGTGTGTGTGTATAATATGAAAAGGAAAGTGGGTTGAAGCCAGAAGGTGAAGTTTCTGGATATCCTCAACTTGTAATAAATAGGCAGTCATCTGCCCTGAAGCCATTCCTAATAATTATTTTTTCTTCCTGATTTTAAACATGCTACAATCAAAACTGTGGCAATTGAATAGGTATGTCTATATTTGGAAGGATCAGACATGATTTAAAGTTTTGATCATTCCAAGTTGTAATATCTCATCTAAATCTCATCTGACCCTGTTATTCCCAGAAGGCTTGAAAATAGACCAGGTTTATCAACTATAGGCCATATTGTAAGCTATAGTAATTTATGAGATTGAAATCTTTTCGTGACCTAATGTATATTAAATACATTGACCTGGCTCATTCTATGCAATACAAGGCATGGTAGGGATCTGGCAGTTATGTAAGTAATTTTATCAGTGAGAACAATTGAGCCAGATAATACATGACTCCAACCCCCAACTTTTCCCAATCCAGTTTGGAATTTAAGCAAGTTTATTTCCTTCACTCCCATTGACTAAATTAACCAGGCAATTGTCAGATTTCTGTCTTACTCTGGGATTTATAGATAATCATTGACTCACTGTCTTCTTTCACCAAAACTGTATCCTTTAGTTCAGCCTTACTAGAATCAATTTAAGCTTGATGGTTGGAAATGTATTTTTCGCTGAGCTGTAATGTCCATGGCAAGTTGTATGGCCCAGCCTTAAAACTGTTCACTGTGCTGAAAATGGGCCCCATGGTGTTCTGTACTTTATTGCCCTATGAACCAAATTGCTATGCTATGTAATGAGAATTGCTGTAACCAGAATGATAGATGTTAGCATTACACATTCTTGTTTCAAAAATTAACCTAAAGAAAAAAGCAAAGTCAATTGAATGTAATATTTATCCTAGAAGTTCATTTCTTATGTGCTGGATTTCTTTTAGCTTTCTTAGAAAGTCATAATCATTAGGTATAGTAACATGAATGGCATTTGTAAGCATAGCTTGGGTAATTCAGGGTACTCTCCAATGTGCTTCTTGAAACATTTTTTTCATTTAGGAATAATTTAGGAATATGGATTAAATTTTAAAAATATTTTATTTATTTTAATCAGTCAGGATCTACCTTCTAACCCTCCCTCCCACCCAAAACTCACCTCAGTTGAGAACGTGAGAAAAACAAAACTTGTTTCAAGCATGTGTAGTCAACCAAAGCAAATTTTCACTTTTGCGATGCCCCTCAAAATTTCCCATCCTACTTTCTTAGTCCTTCATTTCTCTATCAGGAAGTGGGTAGCAGGTTTTATCATTAATCCTCTGGAATTCTTCTTGGTCATTATGCTGATAAAAGTTCAGCACAATACTATTCCATCACACTTTTATACCAAAGCTTCTTCAGTCATTTCCTAATTTATGGGCACTCTCCCAGATTCCTATCCTTTGCTACCTCAAAAAGAGCCATATTTATCTGCCTCCTTAGAGTTTGTTTTGCTTAGGACTCATTGTCTCCTTAATCTACTCTCCCTGTAGTTCTCCATCCCCCATCTACCCTTTCCCTTCTATTTTTCTGTTGAGTGAAATAATGGAATTTTTGTGCTCAAGTGTGTCTCTGTGAGTGTGTGTGCATCCTTGTATTCTTCCTTCTTTTTTACCAGTTCAGATAAGAGTGAGTTTGAAGTGTCAGCTGTTTCTCCACCTCCTCCTCATTTGAAGAGATATCTGCTTGTACATCCTAATTATATGAGAGAATGTTCCCCAACCTTACTTTTCCTTCCTTCTTGTATATTTATGTTCCCCTTTCATTCTTTTGTTAAGATCATCTAGACAAAACATAACTAACTACTCCCAGGCCTTGTCTAATTGGACTCCCTCTATGAACCCTGATGATAAAGAATTCAGAGGGTATACATGTATCATCTCCCCATATTTAAATGTAAGCAGTTTATCCTTGTTTAGTTCTTTATCATTGTTCATTCATGTTTTCTTTTTATCTTGTTCTTCACTCCTATGTTTGGACTTCACAGTTTCTCCACAGCTCTCATCTTTTCATCAGGAATGCTTGGAAGTCCTCTCTTTCATTAAAGATACATTTTTCCCCCTGTATGATTATACTCAGTTTTTCTGGGTAAGTTATTCTTGTCCATAAGCCCAAACTTTTGTCTTCTGGAATATCATATTTCAAATTGCTCACTCCTGTATATTGATGGCTGCTAGATAATTTGTGTGGTTCTGACTGGGTCTCCTTAGTATGTGATTTCTCTCTTTCTGGATACATGCAGTATTTTTTCTTTGCCCTGGAAGCTCTGAATTTTGGCTATGATGTTTCTGGGAGCTTTTATTTTGGGGTTTCTTTCTAGAGGTGAGCAGTGGATCCTTTTTATTTCCACTTTGTCTTCTGATTTGGGAGATCTGGCTAGTTATCTTTTAAAATTTCTTGAAACAGGATGTCTAGCCTTTTTTCTCATCATAAATAGGTAGTGCTGTGAGTTTTAAGTTTTTTTTTCTACTTGATCCATTTTCTAGGTCATGATTTTCTATGATACATTTTGCATTTTCTTCTTTTTCAACCTTTTGACTTTGCCTTGATATTTCTTGTTGCCTCATGAAGTTATTGGCTTCTATTTGATCTATTCAAATTTTCAGGGAGCTTGTAGCTAGGGCAAGGTCTTGTATTTCTTATACCAAGGTCTTAATTCCCCCTCCAATTCTTTCTTCCATAGCTACATTTATTTTCTCATTTCCCCTTGCCCTCACCAAGCACTCTCATTCCATTTATAAAAAACTTTTAAACTTTTTATCTTTTTAAAAAATATATTTATTTTTATTTTTTTATTTTATTTTTTCCAATTACATGTAATAACAGTTTTAACCACTTGTTTTTAAAATTTTGAATTCTAAATTCTATCTTTCTCTCCCTTCCCCTCCCCCCTTTCTGAGATGGCAAGCAATTTGATATGTTATACATGTGTAGGCATGCAAAAAAAACATTTCCATATTAGTCATGTTGTAAAAGAAAACACAAACACACATACACAATAAAGTAAAAATTAGTATGCATTTTTCTGCATTCAGACTCCATCAGTTATTTCTCTGGAGTTAGATAACATTTTTCCTCATAAATCCTGTGGAACTGTCTTGGATCTTTGCATTGCTGAGAATATCTAAGTCATTCACAGTTGATCATTGTATGATATTACTGTTTCTGTGTACAGTGTTCTCCTAGTTCTGCTCACTTCACTTTGCATCAATTATTGTAAGTCTTTCCAGGTTTTTCTGAAAGCATGCTGCTCATCATTTCTTGTAGTACCATAGTATTTTATCACAATCATATATCACAACTTGGTCAGCCATTCCCCAACTGATAGGCATCCCCTCAGTTTCCAATTCTTTGCCACCCCAGAGAGAGCTGCTATAAATAGTTTTGTACACATAGGTCCTTTTCTTTTTTTTAAAAAAATCTCTTTGAGATGCAGAACTAGTACAGATATTGACAGGCTAAAGAATATGCACAGTTTTATAGCCCCTGTGGAAATAGTTCTAAATTGCTCCCCAGAATGGTTGAATCAGTTCACAACTCCACCAATGGTGCATCAGTGTCCCAGTTTTCCAACATTCCCTCCAACATTTAGCCAACCTGATAGGTGTGACATGGTACTTCAGAGTTGTTTTA